>NW_027105232.1:877042-879925 GCF_000696795.3 Halyomorpha halys
CTACTTCATCACAATAAATCCATCAATTTCATTCACACCTATAGAGCTTAGAAGATTATTTTTTATCATAAAAAAAATTATTTATCTTCCTTATAAGCATTTTTCCTTATTTAACTTTCATAATCTTCGATAATATAGGGACGATTTTCTCTTCACTGCTTTTAATACCTATACAACTCAGGGGTATATAAATTATAAATTATTCAGATAAAAATATATTCAATATTTATTCCAATGAATTAAATAGAGTAAATATTAAATGTACATAAATATGCAAACATATTATTCTACATGCATATTTCATGTAAGCAGAGATACATAATAAGGGCTGTGAGATAGGGAAAACCTTCAATAAGTATTCTATTTAACAAGAAAATATCTTTAGCCTTCGCGAAACCATAGAGACAATTATATTCGAGGTTATGCCATAAATACACTTATAAGTAAAACCCAAGGAAGGTCAAATTTAGAAAAAGGCCTAACAATTTTTTTTTAAAGAATGATGTAACTGAATCGAGGTAATTAACAGTTATATCATTTTTACAATTAAAAAAAAAAAACATTCCATGAAATTTTATCTCTTTGTTTAAGGTTTTCGGTTACAATTTTGTCTAATACTGAAAGTATAATGATGATATGGAATCATGAATGAAATATAAGATGGCAGGTAAAAGCAGGTGACTGCAACACAACAGGAAGTGCGGTATTGGCAGTCATGCGCCTTAATGTTTCTTAGTTTCTTTTTAAATAAAAAAAAAAAAATAAAAAAATGGTAGTTTTAAATTTGTCAATATATTTTTTCAAGGTTAATTATGAATGAAAATACATTATTAATTTGTTACAGTATCAAATACAGACAAGAATAATAACAACTTATTGTTTAAATATCAAGGTTCTTTCTAATATTCTAACTATAAATTATTCAAATAATAATTGAACAATAACGAAAAAATAAACAAACATTACATAAGTCAAGAAAAAGAGTTTAAAATAAGATGGAACGCGGACTTCCTGTGGCAATGTGAACTAGTAGATGATCGAAATAGACGCAGACCTACTCAGCGAACGTACAAGAAAAAATAATTAATTAAAAGAAAATTTAAACTGAAATATTAATTAACGAGCAATGTTAATGTAATCACGTTAAAGTTAATTATTTGTCCATGAAGAACACAGCAACTTTACCATAAAGAAATAATACAAGGAAATAAAAATTGTGAATCATCGGTTTATAAAAGCCGATGAGTCTCCATGAAGCTTCTCTAAACATATTTAGATACTGTTTACAATTTAGTGATAATCAAAGGCAAATACTTTAATGAATATAATTCAAAACAGTAATACATGATCAAATGGCTAAATACTATAATTCGATTGAAATGATAACAATTTCACTATGACAATACATAAAGTTGCATTTCGAACGATGACGAAACTCTCATAAAATTTCCTAGCAAACAAACGCCAATACGAACATAAGTAAAGAAAATATATAGTAACATTTAAGTACATATTTGGGTAGAGCCTTTCCTTGAAAAATATCGCTATGAGTCAGTATCGATTTTTGATTAGGGATAACACAATCACTAAATGCATTTATATAACATGCACATAACCTAGATATTTTTCGAACTAGGGCTTGAAAATATAACATAATTAGATATAATTGGACCATCTTAAAACATGATTTAGCAAATGCTAAACGGTCACTGAATATTAACAAAAGGAAAGTAGCATAATAGGGTCGAATTTATATGTGCTCTGGGCATCAATTATGCTATAAATAAACCTGCACGGAAAACTAATATTATCTATGGAGAATTAAAAACAATGAAAATTGGGGAGGGGTGTCATTGAAATTGCAATATTTAAATATATTCGTACATTAAAAATAAAAGTACAAGTATCTAAAAATGGACATAACAGTCATTAAACTGTTTAAATGCTCAACGTCCATTGTTTGTTTTAAATTTAGATTTAAAAAATATACTCAATCTTAAAATTAAACATTCCATCAGAAAGGGCAAAATTAATTTCTTTTTTTTAATTTTATCATGATTCTTTAAGAATTCCATAAAAATATAAAATAGAGTAAAAGGTATGTATTTCATTTTTACTTTAATGATGATGATAAAGCTATTTCTTTATTTTATATTGAGAAAATATAATTCATTACGATAACTAGAACAGTTATACGAAATTACTCAAAATCAAGGTGCATACAAGGAAAGTTTCTGTAAATATTTTTACTTTTAAACATCGATATAGTATAATTGAGACTTAAAATTAAGAACAATGGGCTCAATAAATTAAATACAGGAGTTGCTTACTTGCTTTAATAGATTAGGTAACGCAGTAATATGTAGATGAATACTATCTGAAAATTAAAACCAATACGTACTACAATACGACCGAATATACACAAAAAGAAAATAATTATTACACTAAATATTGCTAATTGATACACTTACAATAAACAAAGAGCACGACACAGAACGGAGCGAGAACACCGGCACTACTGCCGCTGGCGAACTGCCGGCACAGTGTTGCCAACGCATCACCTCCCAATATCCCTCTGTCCTTTTACTAAATTTATTAGTTTTAATTAATAGTACTTCCTTCGAGTCCTGTATACTATCGATAAATAAATTAATTGTTGTTCAATTATTTGTCAGTTAAAAAAAAAAAAAAGTTAAAAATCCTTTTATTCCGGCAGTGAAAGTTGACGAAGCGGTGAGGTAATTATGAGATGGGCGCCCAGTCCTGAACACTGTGTATCCTTGGCAGATGGTACCGAACCCAAGGGAATACATAATAGGGGGGGTAATTAACTAAGTATTTTGCACTTTTCAATGATTATAGCATTCTCAAATATATATATAT
>NW_027105232.1:879975-883043 GCF_000696795.3 Halyomorpha halys
TTTTAAATATCGATAGGCACCAACAATACCAATTCCATTTCATAGGGATCAGGTAAGTTAACTGATTTAAGTTGATCTATTTATCAACTTAACCTTCAGGAATGATTAATCTTGTCAAAGGAGGAAATCCTACCCAAACCACTAACAGCTTAGTCACTAATTGACGAAGTAACTTCTCTAAACCAAAAATAAACACGCGGTTGCTTCCAATGGCTTGTAGCTAACTTCCGGTAAACCAACTTGACTTATAATGAACAAGCATATTACGCTGTTTTTATTTTGGTAATATTTAAATTATAAGTAACTAATATATGGACTGAAATAGGGTAATAAATATAATTGAAAAAAAATGTATGTAATTAAAATAACGTTAAAAAGTAGTTTTTAATAATTAGGTATAAAATATATTATTAAAATAATAAAAAATATTGTAGGAACTATGCCATATTTACTTCACCTATACGTTTTATCTTTAAAACCTACCTCTTTGCCGCATTTATAACTATTTCTGACGAGTATTCTTCAACAATTTATTAGTCTAGATCTGTATTTAGAACTCGCACCTGGTTGTATATATTAGTAACTACTTTCAAGTCCTCCTGCATTTATACTTCCTTATGTTATTATTATCATTTTTATATGTTTGTATCTTGTTTTTTCATTCAGCCCTGACGAAGAACTCCAAAGTGGGACAAAACGTTGGTTAAAAAAAAAAGTTTTCTTTTACTATTTTGATTCCTTTATTGACCGCCACCTGGACTAGCTTCCTACAATCTACTTCATACAGTCTACTATATTCTTCAAATAAAAAATATTATTTTAATTATAATAAAAATAATTTTTAAAAACTATTAAAACGATCAATACTACAATGATTATAATTATCAATCAAAATAACGTTATCATCGGAATTAATATAGCTTAGCTTTAATTTTATACTAAGTTTTATTCTTTTCTAATAGTTTAAACTGATAATTTATACTATTATTCAAGTTAAATCCCTAATACAATTTTAGAATCATTTATTATGGAACATTACAACATGTAACTACAATTTTAATTTGTTTTTTATGGTTTTATCAGCAATAGACAATGAATTAATATATTCAAATGTATAACGTCCTGAAATATAAAGAAACAAATTTCTAATTAATATTTTGTATCGCAAATGTATAAAATTGTTATTGAATGTTTTATAATAATTTATTCTGTAATTGTTAAATAGAAATGAAGCTGTACACTAAAATTCCGTCTCTCAGTATTGGTAAATAAGATATGAAATTGTATGAGGTATTTAACTTGAATAATTAAGTTTTTTTTAAAAAAAAACCTTGTCAACTTTACTCTGAAATGAATTTAAACTGCAATATATTCAAAAATATTTTGTTTCTGATTAATATTTGTTTTGGTTTTTCAATTCATTTATGACAAACTAAACCGATCTTTGATTTTTTTTTTTTTATTCGATAATCACAATCAGATAGTTTATCACAACTTAACTAATCTACACGAGATTTGAAATTTTAGGCTTAACAAAAACTGCAAGAATTGACAAAAACCGTATTGAGGGGTAAACGAATTAGAATATCTAAAATTGGAAACTCCTCCCTCCCTCCCCCCCCCCCATAGGCATAAAATCAAATATCTATTGGTATAGGTCGGAAAAGCTGAAATTCTGCTTTATATTAGTAAAAGAAACGTTGCATTCGGATAAAATTCTTGGGAGTAAAGAAATTTTACGTAAACAATGGCAACAACAACTATATTTTTTTAACACAAAAATATAATTTTATGATTATAACGTGTGTTTTCCACTGATACAAGTGGTCTCGAAAAAAAAAAAAATGGAAGTTGTATGCTGCGTTGTTTTCAGTTTTTAACTATTTTTTCCATTGTTTGGTGAAGAACACAATTCCACGTTGGATTCTGGTGACAAAATTAAAGCAAATCTACTCTTGAATTTTTTTATGATTAACTAAAAATACGACTTATGTTTGTTAAAAAGTTTTAATTACGAAATATGATTATAATGTTAAATATTTTTCACTACAAAAAAATAGAAAATATTGTTTTAAAAAAAAAAGATGAGAAAATGAAATTCATCACACTACTTTATTTTTCTCCTTCATACTTTTAAACAAACACACGCAGAGCAATCTTACTTTATTGAATACCAGGATTTATTCATAGAAAAAATAAATAAACTAACCTCAGTGGGAACAGGTGAGATTTTTTTTTGACGAGTCCTTAGACAACAAAGAATATAACAGGGATTCGAAAAAAACAAAACAAACAATTGAAGTGACTTAACCTGTGAAACAAAGAAGGTTTGACCTTCAAACGTAGAAGAGCACAATTCTCTTTTAGAAAAACTGCAATAATAAAGAAACTCTTAATTGAATCTGTAAATAGTTGGAAAACAAAATGTCAGGCTATACATTTCTATCCCCAACGATTTTTATGGGGGCTTGATGATGAAGAAAATTAAGAAATTTCAGGTCACATCATTGATGACTACCGACCAATAGCGCCTGAATATAACGATAAAATGAATTTGTGATAATCAATTATACGTTTATTAAAAAAATATCACCTAAACTGTGGTAAAAATAGATTACTTTTTAAATTGGATTTAAATAATTTGGTAAAGCCATATCAGAATCTATAATTATTTCATAAAATAAATTGAACCAATTTTACGTAAAGGATGCAGCTTTCATGCACAACTGACTCTTAAATTGTGTTATTTTAATATTCAAAAACGTATACAAATGGACTAAGTAGCTTTTTATTTCGACTGGACCAAAAATGATACTACAATACTTCTCTACATTGTTTGGCAAGAACGCAGTAATTGCTAAGAAATTCGTTGAGTACTTTAAAGCTGCTAGGAAACATATAGTGTCCAAAGCATTCTTCTGATAGGAAAAACTGAGTCATAACGAAGGAAATCAAAAATTTTAGTTCACACCATTAATAACTAAATTAGCTAAAAACGCCCGAATATAATGATCAAATTATTTCGGAAATATTAATTATACTATAATTATTTATGTGTATATACATAT
>NW_027105232.1:883113-890017 GCF_000696795.3 Halyomorpha halys
TTAAATATTAATCATGTTCAAATATAAATACAATTATATTTATATTTCAACTCAATAATATTTAATAAACTGATTCAAAACTTGTGTGAACTAAAATACATAGAATTTATTTCCAGGCAAGCCAATTAAATAACAATCGTGTAATTAATAAAGTGTATAACTAGAAAGAAAAAACAATTAAAGGTAATAGAAAAAAATCACAAGGTAAGAATTCGTAAAGGACAGTATAGAAAGTAAAGTACAAGCATCCACGGTAAAGGTCGGTAAGGTGTAGTGTAAGAAAAACATCACAACGTGACCATGAACATGTTATTCTTCAGGATAATTCGTGGTTGTTTGTCTTTGGACCTTTCAATTTTTAATCCCATATAGGTATTTTTACAAACATAACGAATGACAATACTATTATTGTTAATGAACAACTTAGATTCTTGTTATAACATTCAATTAAGTGAGCGCTAAATGAAAAAAATGTAATCTGTAAATGATAATCTTGAAATCAAACAGTAAAGATAAGTGAAGATATCTTTTTCAATCCTAATATTACAACCATAAGCTAAAACCTTAAGAACTTGAGGTAATTTATACAGTAAAAAAGATATGTATATATTACGCAAATATGATTATTAATAACAAGGTGATTAATTTCAATTAATAAAATAAAATTAGAAAACAGAATAAAATCATACCATTATTATATATTATTTAGATTATTTTTTTAAAAAATACAACTTAAAACATTTCAAGAAATACATTTTTTCAACAGAACTTAAAAACTATGTAGTTTGCTTATGCGCCTGAAAAAAAAATCAAAATAAATACTATAACGCTTAACAACAGTGTAGCGCAGAAGAGAACTCATTGCGCCTGAGAAACTATTTCTGATCGGAAAAAAAAGTTGGCTAAGTAAATAGGCGAGTATAGATTCCACTCTACTTTCAACAAAATCAAGTATTTTCCAAATTAAACGTTTAGTCGTTTGAGAACAAAATCTATATCAGTATAATTGAGCAGTTGTTGAAATATAGTTGCGTCAAGAAATCAAAGTTTGAACTCTTAGTAAATAAAATGCGATTTCTTCGTTGTAGTAATTTAAGTTCATTGAGCTCTTTAAAGGCACTAAAGAACATATATCATCCAGACATCTAAAGTATCCTTAAGATAGGAAAAACTATATAATGATAATATACATCCTTCTACAGTCGTAAATTAACGAAAATAACAATACCACCAGAGATTTCAATAGCTTTAGGGAACGATAGTAGTAGAGCTAAAAAGGTATATTTTCTAGTTGATATAAATTTATTGAAACATGATCTCATAATAATAAGAGATATAATTAATTAAATTGATGAAAACATGTGAATTTTATTTGCTTATTTGTCTTTATGTATATTATTTTATTAGTATGTACATTTATTTATTTTTTTTATGTCGGTAACAACAATATAAGTATTAATTTATAATTCGGACCCTAGTGAGTTAGATGTTTTGCGCTTTAATCTACAGAGCAACCAGGACGCAATGAGCCTCCTGGGGATAGCTTAGTAGTTAAATGAACAAATAAACTGCGGTTTTACTTGGAAAACAGTAAGAGAGTTTATGTTGAGTGAAAATTTACGTGAGGTTGACCGGCAGGAACCTTATCGCCGTCATGACCCAACGGATTAAGCCAGTCCTTCACTCTACTTTACACTAAGAGAACAGACTTTTAGCCCGTTAATATAAGTTATTGGCATTTACTATATATAAAACATATTATTTTCTATTTAAAATATAAAGAAAGCATAACCTTAAAAAATAGTAGTATACACCCAACGTTTTAGTGCCTGTGGACACATTTATAGGTTATCTGCCAGGTGCAATATGTAATTTTTCTTGTCGATTAAAACCAGTTTAAAAAAAAAACTAATAAAAGGACCTAAAATGACAGTAGCTGCACTATCGCTAGATCTGAGAGTGCTACAGTATTTCCTGTACTGTTTAGTTATCGGGATGGTAACTGTCATACAATTTACACAGCATTCGCAGCGATAGTTGCCGTCATGATTGTAGAATGTCACTATGTAAACGAACTTGATGTGATAGTAGCTGAGCTACAGTAACATGTATTGTTAGCTATTAATATATATGAAATGAGACGATAATGTTAGGATGCTAGGACACTGCCCTAATGTAATAGTGAATGTTTTCATTACAGAAGGTTCACTCTCGCAATAAGTACTGTCAGCTATTAGGATATATCTTGTCCAATTAAATTGTTACGAGAGTCGGAGCATCCCTCCCCGCTCCAACCAGCCACTGAACAGGGGTTACTACATGTTCCTAACTGCCTTAATTGAACCCAGCAACTAACCTTATAATGCCACAAGGCAATATATCACAGATATACATATATCATTTCACTGTTATATGTATGTATTAAATTAATAATAATCATAATCAAGGAGGGTACGAAAAAAAAAATGTTACAAGAGTAAAGGTTTTCGTAAGTGTAACTTCATAATAGTAACATGTACTACCAAGTATTACGTACCCTATAACAAGGGCGGCAGCACTTAAATCGACAGTGAATGTGACGTCAGGCGGGTATATGTTACCAACGATCATATATTTATTATTACTATAGCTACTTCGGGAGAAAAAAAAGTACCCTTAAAACCTCTAAAAAATTGTATAACGTTTCGGACCTAAACTACCTATTTTTAAACTAATCCACTTCTGTGAAGGATTAAGTAAGCTTGTTTTTCAACATTCAACCCGTGCAATAGAGCCTCAGTTCACTTGTTGTAGTGGAACAACAAAGTTGAGGGCTTCTTACGAAATAAACATAATATTAAGGGAATATAGAACAAAAATTAGTCTCTGGAGCACCATGTAAAATTATTCAAACTGAAGGTGAAGGTGTCCTTGACCATCGTCCGTCAGAAAAATTTAGCAGAGGAGATAGTCTTTGGAGGACATACGTAATAAAGTTCTACAGCTAAATGTTGAATGTGATTCAGCTACAAAAATTCCCATACTTACTGGGAAATGTCATAATATATGTTTTTATAATATTAAAGAAACAATTTTTTTATCAAAATCAGTTTTATTTATTTTTTTTAAAATCCATTCGATATCATTAATTTTCAAACACCTATTCCTAATAAACAACATTCTTTTCTTTTAAACTTTTAATAAATAAACTTTTTTACCAGAATAGAATTTGAAAGAGATATACTGCGTCAACATGAACACGTATACGGATACAAGAGCGGAAAGGAATTCTCATCTAAGTTAAACATGAAGGACTTGGACCGAGCTGGAAGTTGTTGAAGATGAGATAAAGATATGCTATGCTAAGAGGAAAAGAAAACATCTTACATCACCCCTCTTATCTTAAGGGGACCAACTTCCAAATGTTTCAGCAAACTTCATCAGAGGATAACATCTCACTAGAGGATATTTTCTCATTTATAAACTGGCCCTGTTTGTAAAAGGCTATATATCTATTTAAAAATTATAATTGTTATTATGTTTCAATATGAAATAGTAATAAATTAATACGTAAAAGGATTTTTTAAAACTTATCACGAAATATTAATAACATAATAATATATATGTTGTTAACCATAGATAAAATAAGAAAAGATGATCGGGGATGGGGTTAGTGAAACTTACTCTAATGTGCAACGATCGATTCGAATTTCAGGACTTCTTCTGTGCTAAGAGCAAAGAAGATAACACGCATAGTAGAACACAAATAAAAAAGTTACAAAAAAGAAAAAGATTATATCAAATCATGAAATAGAAAAAAAAATTATGAAAATTGAACTAGTATAAATATTTAAATAAAGATTAAATAAGAACAAAAAATATAATGATAAACTTGAAAATATGTAAAATTAAAAAAAGTATAGAGCTAAAATATAAGAACTCTTTGATTTTATTTTATTTATGATTTTATTTACATACTTTTAAGCTTTTTCATTTGTATTTATTTATTTATTGTTTGTATATTTTTTTATATTTATTAATTTTATTATATATATTTGTATTTATTATTTTTAAATTCATATTTAAAATTTTAACTACATGCAGTAGATTGTAATTTAAACATATAATGGTTGAAGGGAAGAAAACAATATATTAGGTTAATGGAAAAATTATATTTAGAGATACATACGAAAATTATGAAAAAACGAAAAGAGGAATCATGAGAAAAAAAGAAAAAAAATAAACCAAAAAAATCATTTATTACAATCATGTATTTTAAATTAATTAGTATATGGCAATATATTAAACGTTTCAAAAAGCAATGATTTATTAATGATTATTTTATATTATTATATATGTAGGCTGTTATGTAGCAATGCAAATGGGCAGCATACCTTTTTCAATTACGTGTTTCTCTCTCTCTTTCGCTCAGGGTTATGTTAAGCTTTCATCATTTACATGATGTAATGTATGTATATGTACTAGTTCAATTTTCATAATCTTAATTTTCTTTCTTATGTTTTCATACTATTCGTAATACTTTCCTGTTTTTTAATTTTAATTTTGTTCAATCATGGTTGTTATCTTATTTTTACATAGGCGTGAAGAAAGTTTTAAATATTTGTAACTTTGAAGAGTTTCGATATTTGAAGAACCATTTAAATTAAACATATATTTAAACAATACTGAAATCCCTCAGTTGAAGTGAGAGAAAGCGCAGAGTCACAGAACAGTGAAACCCCTTAATGATATTTTCCCAACTGTTGACCTAATTAACGTATTTTTCTAACAAAGAGTGTCGGAGAGAAAGAATCGTTTCAAGGAGACGGTATTCATTAGTAATAAAATAATGCTTCATTATTCATAAAAAAACTCTAACCATAACTAAATAATTCATTATTCATAATTAATTTTTAAAAATTCTTAGTAATAAGAAACGTTTAACAGTACGTTAAAATTTAAAATTTTAAGTTTTTAACTTTTTTAAAGTTAGTTAAAATTTTTTAATTGCAAATTATTCCTTTCATAATTCACTAGCTTACTACATAGGCTTTTGTACATTGATTTTTCCATAGTTTTAGATATTTCGAACATACGTCCTATTATTAAAGTTACTATGTCAAAGTCATACTGGCTCACCTAATTTATTCCTAATAAACAAACTGTAACTACATTATTAAAAAAAAAGATTTATATTTAAAAGTAGTTTTTAATATTGTGACTGCACTAAAGATGAAAATGGCCAAAAAAGAAGCTAAAACGCCACAGAAGTGAGCATATGTATAGAATACAATAACGAATAAGCTTCTATTATTATATAGTTTTATATATAAAAAATGATTAAAACGTTTTCTCTTAATCTTATTGATTACGATTAAATAAAAAAAAAATATTACCAAAACATGTTTATAAAAATAAGATGGAAGTAATTTTCATTTTTAGAAACGTGTAGGCAGATAAATTCAAAAACAAGGTAACCAATTAACAGGTTTGAGGTTAATTAAAATATTTATTTCCAACCAGCAGGATTATATTTTGTAATATAATTTATCGAATAACTGAGGATGAGGTGAAACAAAAAGGAGAATTGAGGAGTACAAGAAGAATTGGATGATTTGGTCTAGTTCATACCACTTACCTTACCT
Source organism: Halyomorpha halys (assembly GCF_000696795.3). NCBI lineage: Eukaryota > Metazoa > Arthropoda > Insecta > Hemiptera > Pentatomidae > Halyomorpha > Halyomorpha halys. Next base: position 888,738 of record NW_027105232.1, read on the forward strand.
CTCATTACCATTTATTAGAGTACTGAGTCGATTTATTTACGATTGACGTTAATGGTACTAAGTGTAGAAGAAGAAACCATTTACGATTTTCTAAAATTAACTAATTAGCAGCTAACATGGCAATAAAGTCACATTTAACAACTTGTAGGCATCTTCGTTAAGGAAATTTATTTCGACTATTTCTTGAGTGGGACGTGAACCCTTTTGTTTTTATTTTTACCCTGTCCACTTCGTTTATTTTGAAACCGTTCCATTAGCATTGTAAATACTGAGGCAGTACCGAAGACGACCGCTGCGCGTCCCTGAGCCCAGATGTTGGTAGTGCTCATGAGATCCCCAAGTGCCTGGTTTAGATTAATCACAAGTCGACAGCTCTATTTTTGTCTTTTTCTCTGGGGAGCGCATTCGGGAAACACTAAGAAATAGAGTTAGTTATCTAACTCTTTTTTTTTTGTATTGTTTTTTGTAGTTGTCCTTACTACCTAAAGCCGGATCCTCACGTTTGTCACTAGTCGAGAATCCAAAATACTAACTAACACTTGGTAAATAAGTAAATTAACAAGCGTCGGGATCCACTCTATATATTTCACAGAAGCAAACATGGCTTCTATTTTGAACTTATATCTATATTTTTGTTCGATATTTACATCTATTTCAACAAGCACAAACTTGCTATATCTCTAGTTCCATTTGATTTGTGTCCCAAAAGCTACTCTAAAACGTATCGGCCACAAAAAAGTAAACAACTAATTTAATAAATGTATAGTGGGCACCTCAAAACAGAGGAGGAATCATAATATTGGAAAGTATGATAAACGTTTCAGAGATATGATTTTTTTGAAATTCTGACTCTATTAACCTTTTCCAGATTACTCTACGGTTCCGAAAAAAATCCTCGATTTTTTACCTATTTCTGACACTGTCTTATCCAATTTCTAAGCTACCGAAGCGTTCTCGAATTTCAAAGAGAGGATTAAAAAAAAAAAAAAAAACATTCTGGCTAAAAAGTTTTTTCAGAAACAGAAAGGCACGAGAGCCGCAATATCCAAAACGGCCATTTTATTTATGGAACAAAAGCTATAAATGTAAATTAATGTAGGCAATTAGTTTGGTGTGGCAGGGGTACGGCTTAGGTAAACCTTACGCAAATTAGAGTGGCATACATAATCAATAGGGTTCCCTCTTTCCCCAACCGCAGGTCATCTTAACTCTGTCTTCAAATAATAACTTTTGTTGTACAAGCATATTAAACGAATCTAGTCATTTAAAACAAAACTTAA
>NW_027105232.1:890067-895067 GCF_000696795.3 Halyomorpha halys
TTATGAACTAATAATTAACTTGCTAAATAAAACAAAATAAAAAATTAGGCACGTAGAATAGGTATGAACTAATAATTACTTGCTATTAACAAACCTACTATTAAAAGTTGTATACTACTAAAATGATATTAAAAAACAAGTCTAACTAATTTTTAATTTATTATTCGGATATCGATGATGCACCAAAAAAATAAAAAAAATTCAAATTAATATCATAATAAAAAATGTATATTATATATTATATATTAGTATAAAATAAGTCAGAAAATACATTGTAAAATACGCAGTAATGGGTACTCACACCTACGTAAATGCCAAGCCTCAGCCTTGTATTTCATATAAGTATTTTGGAATTTTATCGAAAATTAATTATGACAGAATCTGACAGTCACGTCATAAAGAGGTGTGGTATATCCTACACTAAATGAAAGATAAATTGAACGATATTTTTTTCTTTTAATGGTTATGTCATATCCTCAATTTATAATCAATTTCATATTAACAATATAAATAAAGATATAATAATAAAAATATAAATGACACAGACCCAACTGATAAGTTAATACTTTTATATAATATTTTAAATAACAAAAATCACGGTTCAGGTCTAAAAAAAACAATGCTTGGAGGAAAATTACATCAATAACAGCAATATTTTTAAAACAATAATAATTCCCACGCTTTAATATTACATGACTGTAGACAGAGAAAAATAACATATCTGCATACAATTAAGAGGTGTGATAAACAGGGATTAAAATTAATTTATGAGATAAATTGAATTTTATAATTGTTCGGTGTCATAAATAATCCATGCATAAACCAATGAGCATGAAGTGATATAAACTGATATAATAACTGAGGCTCGAATAAAAATTTACAATTATTAAAATAATTTAGAAAATGACTGTAAATAAAAATAATTAAACTTGAAAAATCAATATGTTTTGACAATCAGAACATTACAAAATGTACGAATGTAACAATGATAACTAAATAATAACAGGTATTTTAATTTATTTTTTTTAAATGCAAGCATACGCCCTATTCATCTTTACCGAAGACGACAGACATTTTGATATACAAATGCGTTGTTACAAGTATTTCATTTTAAAATTCTTAAATTTTAATTAACATTCATTAATATTTGATACTACCACAAAACAAAATTATTATCATTGTGGATTCAATTGTCTTGAAATATTTTATATCTTAGTTAACATAATACAGAACATAAATTAACGAGGCATTATGAGCAGGATTCGAAATCGTCATTTGCTTAAATAACTTGCGAAATGACTGTTAGCACTCAATTTTCATTTTTAAAATCGAGAGATGACTGTCATGAAAGGTAAAAAAAAATAAATAAAATAAAATTGCTCATTAAAAAAAAATACTGGTTTATTTTTTTTAAAACAAATAAAATGTTTTCAGGATAGCAATCGATTCGTAATTTTTTTAGGAAACTAATATGAGGTTACATAATTAAATATTTAAACCTCATGACAAAAAGTTAATTATATTTTATTGGACAACTTAATTATAATAATGATAAACTTTCCTAAATGTCGTTAAGTGTAAAGTAGTTAAAGTTGGACTGTCAAATTATTATTATTATCAATTTTTCTAAACACTTTAACCTTTTGTTTCTAGACTGGCTGATTTTTATATGTTTCAAAATACATAATATATATTATAATTTATTGTATGAAAAGTAATAATGAATATATTTATTAATTTAAAAAACTTTTTTAATAATAGTTAAATTTTATTTCACAGTTAACAAAAATATATATTCAAATTAAAACTTGATTGCTTCCGCTTATATTATTTTTTAAAGTCATAACATAAAACTAGATACTTAAGATTAAATACTATAGATTCAATTTAATTGATTGATGGTACTAATATTTATTTACAGAAAATTATTTAGACTGTTCTTTTATTGTAACATAAGTTTTAAATTTAAATTGAAATAAGCATCTTTAAAAAGTGATTTATTTATTTATTGAAAATTATTATAGGAAAACAGTTATAAAATCCAAAAAACAATTTCCATAAAATTTGTATTTTCATTTCACATAAATAATAATTAAATCTCAATTGAAATAATTTTTAAATAAAACTTATAAGTTCTTATCTGAGTCTGATTATGAGTCATAATATTGCAATAATTGGAAATTATTGAATGCTAATTATATCATGTACATGCCACGCATATACAAGATATTGCTCATTAAAATAAAACACAACTTAATAATACATTTTGTGTGGAATAAAATATATACGTAAACTGTTTTACGTAAAATTAATTAGGCTTAAGGTATTTGCTAACATTAGTAAGAGGTTGAGAAATAATAATTGGGCCGAAGCGGGAAAACCTCGACCGTTCTGGACAAAAACAGTATCAAGCAAAGATACCTGAATTTTCGACGCTGGGGTAGATGTGCTCGCAGGAATAACCACAATACCACGTGGCGCAACGCCTAGCAGGGATCTTTCATTAACATAAAGAATATTATAAATATATAATAGCGGGATTTAATTTATCCATCTTAACTCAAGATACCAAAAAGTTCATATCATTAAAAACCCGAAATATAAACATATCTATACGAATATAAACTAATCCGACTCTAAACTGTTTACAGACTCAGTTGGTAGAGAGCGCACTCGTCGGCAAAGTAGTTACGTCTTTAGCCGTCACTGAGTGGACCCTAGAGCACTCAAGCTATGAGAATTAGTGTACATCACTACTATCACATGCCTATAAAAAAATAATACAATAACTTCAGAAAAACTATATTTAAAAAATGCTCAGATACTTCGTAAACAACTTGATGTGCAGGGATATTTATAATTATCTTAAAATTTAGGAATTAATATTCTATAAATTATAAAGGTCAACAAATGAGAATTCATTTTTTTTTTAAAGCTATATTTTAACAATCGAAGTTTTATGCAATATACCCAATAATACCCAGAATCTTCAATTGTCATTTATAAAGATAGCTTTAGTAAAAACTAAAATACTACGAAATTGAAACCAAATCTTCATACTTTTTAAAGAATTTATAACATATTTAAATATAGATATTACAAAATATAAATAAATTTTTATAGTAATTTAATAATTACCAACTGAAAATTTGTTTAGCTTAAAATATTTCTTCGTGTTATATACATACACTATACCTTTTACATTAATTATAATTCAAAAAATAAAAACTTCTTCAATAATGTTTTTGAAACCATACCATATACCATTTTTAAGAGACCCGGGTTAAATCTTATCTTGTTCTAATTTAACAAAAAATATAATAATTGTTTACATACAGTTTTTCTCTCTTTCCCACTCTCTCAAATTTTGCGTATGAAAAGTTTTAGTTGTATATCATTTTATTTAGAAAATTACTAAGCACAATCTCTTAAAACCCCAAATGAAAGCTAATCAAATTTATTACAAATTCATTCTATATTACTTTTTTATAGATCGAATATTTTAAACTATATTTCACAAAATAATACACAATTACGAAACTGTTCGTTGATTGTAGGGCAAATTGTCAATTTTGAATTAGACTAGCAGTAAATTGTTCTAAAAATGAATATTGCAAGCTCATCTGTCAGGAGCATAGTTTTGGATTTATTTATTAGGAATTAAAATAAGTATGAAGATTTCGCTAAAAATCTGGAGTATTGCTGTTTCAAAAAAAGCTAACTTTATCTCATAAAACCATTTTAAGGTGGAAGTAATAAAACATTAGACAATTAATACCGACATTAAAAATTGACGGGTATTATTAATTATTTAAAATCGAGATCAGTAAAAAAAATAACAGGCGTAACAAAATTGACCAGGCGTAAATGACCATTAAAAGTTATTCTTTAATGACCAACTCATTTAATATATTTCGGCAGTTTAGTTACAGCTGCTATGGATCCAATAATTGTTCTTCTTTTTTTCGGAAGATCTGCAAAAGACCTTCTTCGCTTCGAGGTTTCTCTTTGCCTAATTTGGATAATGCAGCATCAAGGTCTGCCCTGAATTCGTTAATTTGGGTTTTAGCAAAGCAGCAAGATGCACCCATATGCAAAATGCAAGTCAATAAAAAAGTTTAGACTCCACCACAACAAAATTCAAAGTTATATATAAATTTGTCGCTTCATTATAACGAAATTATTATTTCAAATGGATGTAATTAAATCAGATAAAAAAAAAAAAAACAAACTTCAAGCATATAAAAGTTAATTTATCCTGTTTCATAATATAGTAAATAACATAGAAATATACGACCTCTAATGAAGAAACCGCCAACAAAATTCGCTATGAACCAAAGATAACCTAAGGATTGAGTCTTACAAGAGAGGGCATTCACCGATATAGGATGTTGATTCATAAGTTCAACCGCAGCCGATTGGCTTAGTGATAAAGAAAAAAAAATTAACAAAATGATTTCTCCTATCGTTTCTTTTTTGTAAAATGGATTTTCATCTAATTGTCGGGACTTCAATTAATTTCTATCGATTCTCCTACTCACCAATCCGCATAAAATGGATAGGAGAATCATAGAGCAATCTCAGCAATTCGTTTCCTGATACGTGGATCCTTATCTGAAAATCTAATAACTCCTCTCTTTTTTTATATACTCAACAGATGGTTGTAAAAAGATAAATTTTGTTCATTCGGTACATTTATACAACCAGTCAATAGTGATGCATAAACATTAGAGAATTCTATATTATATAAGATGGTATTAATTTCTTTCTAGATTAATTGACTCTGCAAAAAATGATAAGAACGGATTCAGGAGACTAATATCATTAAAATTTCCCATTACTAAGAAATATAATAAAAGTTAAATCAATTGTTTTAGATCCAATACCAACACCAGAACAAAAATAATTGAGAATTATTTGTTCATATTTTAGTATAGATAATCATTAGAGTAGTATTTAACACAAATAAAAAACTTAAAATAACAAAACTTATTGGTACA
>NW_027105232.1:900647-905160 GCF_000696795.3 Halyomorpha halys
TAATTATTAATTATTTTACTAATATAGGTGTATGATTGAGTATTAGAAAATACTGAAGTTTCTTAAAGAAAATTTATAAATGGAAAACAAAAACCCAACCAAAAAAACGGTTCGGAGACTTGAAAGATCTAAAATTAAATAAGATTCGTGGGTCAACATTTTTACACAGCTCTAATGCGGATAGAAGCATATCAAATTCAACGTAACGCAATTTTTTTTTTGTTGGAAGGAATGATTGCTTCATTATTTAAATGTCAATTTTACACTCCCCACCCGTCCAAAAAAAGCCCTCGGGAATCAAACCCCAAAAACATGGGAGACCAGACTGTTCCCGAGCTCAAACTAAACAATCGATCAAATATTTTTAACTGCATTACATAAATCCACGATTTAGTAATACAATCACATAGGAAGGATTCTTCTGAAGTACACCTTCTGACATAAATCAGGAGTGCAGCATGCATGACTCTTTATCGAGAAAAAAAAGTGAAGGCAAAAAGAGGGAAGTTGACCACGCCCTCGGAGATCAAGTATACGTTAAGATTAAAAGGTATCTCCGAAATTACAATCTTAACTGAAACAGAAGGCAGCCGGTACTTGGCTCTTATTCCTCCACCTTTTGGCTTCACTCATTATACTCCTTTCTCCAAGAGATAAGTAAATGAACTCGTATTATAAAGTTAAAACCGAATATTTGAAAAGAACTTATGAAGAAAGAAAGGCATAAGCATCCATCCGAAGGATTATATGTTTATAATTTGTGATATAACCCATCATGTAGTGAAATAGTAATAAGTCCATCTCATCCCCTGGAAAAAATTACAGACCAATCACAGAGAGAGAAAGAAATGCAAACGAACATGAAGGGCTCCTCATGGGACATGCCTCCGCCGCACACAGGACAAGTTACCTTTATCTTTAGGAGGCTCCTCAAGTGTATCTGCTACCTCATGTAGCTCTGCTGCCGGAACAAGCACTGGTTCCTGAACCGGTTCCGGAACCTGCGGCGCGGCCGGTTCATCCTTCTTCTGCACAGATTTCCTCACGGCATCTGCGTAGGACCATGGAAGTGTTTTCAGCCACTTCTCGGCACTTTCATCCAGTTTCTGAGGGGCTAAGGAGGATATCGCTTTAATCAAGATTCTGAGAAGACTGGACAAGAGTATCACAGGCCATAGGGAGGGGGACGGTTACAGACATTAGTAGTAGAGTACTTGGATTAGAGTGAAGCCTTTCACAATATTGGGAAGGAATAAAAACATTTTGCTACACTCAATGTTTAAAATTAATATCGAATATTCAACTAAAACCGAACGTAATAATCAATGTGTTTTAATTTGTTTATTTTTTAAATTTTCAACATGTCATAAAATTATAGATGACAGGCTATGTTGTCCGATGATGCCGATTTGAAATGTAGTGTATGTAAGAAATGAAATATACAAGTGTCATCATTCGTCAAATCTTCCGACTTCTTATTACGCCGGCAATACTTGTCAAATAATAATTTATTTGGATATATTTTTTTATGTTTACTTTAATCAACATGAACTAGAGTTCGATCATAATATAAGGACAAATTAAATTGATTATTGAAACTACTAACAATGTACTATTATGTCGTATCAGTAAACTGTATTATATTAGAATAATCCCTAAGATGTAGAAAATACCAAGCGTCGAACATAATTTGATTAGGATTTTAAATAAAAAAATTATTAAGCGGAAAATTTTTACACAAGAATACGATTAATTAATATTGTGTCATTCTCATTTCTACGCCATTTTCATTGCAAAATGTTTTCAATTCATTATTATTATTAAGGGTTAACAGTTTCGCATATTAACAAGAAATGAAAGGCTCCACAATGCGACAGACATAACGAAACCAACACCAGAGAATATTTATAAATATCAAGGGACAACAATGAAAAATAGACATGATTCAAAAACTTAAGACTACACTGAGCAAGTAGCCATTGGACAAATCAAAAAAATATCCTTTGCAATACCTACATAAATCATACGTAACATAGAATTGAAACATTGAAATTCGGGGCAATAAAAAAAGATGGTGAACGTAATTGAATATGTACACAGAACTAAATTTTCATATTAAGACATTTATCCATGCATCAAAATGTGAATACTACTCTGATACTGTGATAAAGGTAAATAATTAAAAAAGGTTTTTGAATTATCTACATGGGCAAGGTAAAGATAAAGGAAAACCTTTTAAATATATATTTTTTAAACATCTGATGTCGTTAATACTACTCTTTAACAATAATTACATCAAGGGTTATTATTACTTTGTATACTATAATTGTAATTATAGTATACAAAGTAATTATAACAGAACATAATGAGAAATATATGTAGTTTTTTATGAATATTAAAAGCAAATTTGAAGTTTTTGTGACAGTATTTAGAAAATTAAATGGACAAGACTTATGATACAACAGAAAAATGTGAACTGGAAAGTAAAATTAATAATGAACATTACTGAGATGAAAGACGCCAAATGACAAGACCAGGGTGAGTCATTCCTCTATAACCATTAAGATAATTCCAAAAATTGGGACTCTGGAAGACTGGAAGTCTGATTAATTTACACGAGATCTATCAGTCTCTTCAATACTTTTGAATAATTCATACAATCCAGTGCGAAGTTCATTTGAATTTCATGTGCGGAGAGAATGAGGGGAAGGATCCACCCCATTAGTATAGATGGCAATTTCTTCACAGCAAGAAACAACTACAGGACATCATGAAATGAATTCTGAATGGGAAAAAAAATGAGATTTCCAAGCGACTAAAAGCGTAAAATGGAAAACATGCGACGAATACAACACAACAAATAAATCAAAAATAGATACATAACTGGAAACAGGTGGATAACTCCTTCAGGAACTCATATCAACATCATATGAAAAAAACAACAACATGCAGGTGTACCAATTATACAAACACTCAGACGTACACTTGACAAACACTATATAAGACATCGATGTTCACATAATAAATAAGTGCCAATAAAAAATTCAGTACAAAAAAATAAATTAAATAATCAAAAATAAGTAAGCGATTAAGAATATCAGATATTTGTAAGACCAATTAACCTTTTTGCAACACTTTTTGAAGTAAAATCCAATGTACAATAACAATTATCTATTGTTCTAAATCACATTTTGTAAATTTACAATTTTTTACTCCATTTACAAATACTGATATTCCTCACATGAATACTGGTGCACCGTAAGAAGGGGGTGTCTCTAAAGTATATTTAATGTTTTTTTTTTTATTATTATTACATTTAAAATGTGAGACATACCCTTCCTCATTAATTACCAAAGCTAGACTATCTAAGTGGAAGAGTAACAGCCACATAAAAAATTAAATATTTTTTTATAACACAATTGGTCATAAAAATAAATAAAATATTATAATTATAAGCTCGTTGATACTTGTTACAGAAATAATCAGTGGTGTAGAAACTAAAATATGTTTTAATAATTATTTTTAGTTAGTAATTATTAGTAAGAAAATTGTTATGACCAGCATGGCATGCTTTGTTATATAAAAAGTTTTCTTGACACTAAGAGTGATCCCAATTAACCAGAATTTTATTTAAACTGATTTTGATTAAAGGGAGGTATCAGTTTTGATATTTACATTATCTCCTATTATTTCTTCAACTGCATTGTTTTGTTTATATATATATTTTTAAATTAATGAAGTATATAAAACTGAGTATTGAAGTAAAGGACGCGGTTTGATCGTGGCCTGTGAATAACATACCCTACAAATATATGGGCAATGTGCACAATAAAAAACATTATTCATCGCAATTGCGCACGATAATGCAGATGAGCTATTAATAACAATTTAATACATATAGACTACTATTAGACCCAGAATCCAGTTTTAATCACAACCAGCCTCCAATGGCTTTCAATACCAGTTATTGATATGGAAACGGGCTCTGGGATCTTAAGAAGTCCTGCTTAACCAGCACATACTGGGATGTGTACATACCAGTACCACTGAGTGGAGGCTCGAAGGTCCCACCCCTAATAACTTAATTTTAAAATAATTAATAACGTAATGATTTTGATTAGTATGCCAATTATTAAAATTAATAACCTATATTTATTGAGTAAATAAATTTTATAATCGAGAGGGCTTCCAAATCTAAAAGTGCCCGGGATCCCTCACTTAGTTCAAGATGAACCTGCCAGGGTGAGAGTGTTATTATTGTAAATATTACATTTGATATAAAAATCAATGAACTGCTCATAAATTCATAAATTGATATTATTAATTCTTATCATTGATCGAGCTCTCAGTGAATTAGGACAAAATTTGACGACGCAGTAAGCACCAATTATTATTATTATTACAATAACGGACTGCCCAATAGAATCCTCGTTAAAACGAGAGTTAGAATGCAGCTGAATATTAAGATGATCTAACACAACAAATAATCCCTCAAGGATATTCATCACTATAT
>NW_027105232.1:905220-935907 GCF_000696795.3 Halyomorpha halys
TATATATCACCACAAACAGATATAAAGTAAGTAAATCCGATTAATAAAACATGATAACACTCCAATGAGTGTCCAAGTTTTGTATTGTTGGATCCCCAGATCGTTTCCTTTTCAGGGCCTAATACATCTGGAATCGAATAGGATCTGTGCAGTTTGTTTTTCTATTAAGACCAAAAATCCAAGAGAGCACCGCACTGTCGGAGGCCATGCGGCTGTTACTCCTCCACCAGCCTAAGTTCCAAAGCCAAGCCAAAGCCATACCCTCCAGTTCGTGGACTTACCCGACGTGATCTGCGGAGATGGCTTCAGGTTCCTGAGCACGGATGGAAGAAGGATGTCGTCGGTAACGTCAACCTCCGGCTCCTGAACGAAGTGCCCGTTCTCGAGGGTGGACATGTCCAGCCAGGCGACTACCACTGAGATGTTGTCCTTAGAGCCAAGCGACTTGGCCGCCGTAACGAGACTCTTTGACACTCCCGCTCTGTCACCTGAAACAGAAACATGAAAATGTAAGAAATGTTCATAATACAAACTATAAATAATTTACAGTAGTTATTTTCACATTTGAATGTACCGGACCATATTTATGGTACACATGTTACCGGTACTGAATCGTACAAATTATTGGCCATCCTTAGGAATTTAAAAATTATTTTTCAAATAGTTAGTCCTACAACATTTAAATCCTGGATAAAATTAAAACAAATGAGTATCAATTCGAAATCCAAAAATCAATGCTGATGGCGAACATATAAACCAAGACAAACAAAATTTCAAACGTAGCTCTCATAAGGTTACGAGTATTAATTTCAATATAGAGCCAGATTTCTCTTGACGGACAATTTTATTAAGGTTTTGGCGAACAAGGAACACATTTTATGCATTTGAACAACCTCCACTCCGGTTCGGGACGCCAACTTCATACCCCAACGGAATTTTTCACTACTTTATCACGGATAAAATTCATAAGATATGAATGTTATAACTCACGATTCCAGAACTGATTGGATTGGACGGCATTAAGTTACATTTGGTAGTTGTGGAACCAGCATTCAGTATGTGTATATGTAAAGTAATATATAAATAAATACAAATTAAAATTCACTCTCAAAATTTGAGGTTTTGCGTTTCAAGTTGGTGATAATTTAAAAGATGAATTGAAAAAAAAAAACGTCCTTTGGCCGTCCACGACTTTTCTCCAATTTTCTATAAATGTTTAATAGATAGTCACAGGAGAACTTAGTAGCGGCGGCGCATGTGTAGGAGGTAGTAGGCAGAAATAGTGAAAAGTCATATGTTTTAATGAATTATTAATGTTCGTACGAGAAGTGGATACTGATCTTTGGTTGGAGGAAGGAGATGCAAAACTGAAGTTAGAAGAGCTCTCTCTCTCTCTGCCGTTGGCCGCGAGCAACGGAGTCAACTTTTGTACTCGTCATCGCTCATTATTTTTCATATCAATTATTTTATTAATTTTAAATTTTATTTTAGGTTGTTTTATAAGTTAGCATTAAGGACATATTAGAAAATCTTAGGCTAAATTAGATTATGAAAGTATAGGGTCGATGTTGTGGATATGGGAGAGATGGTGTTTGTTGTCTAACAGTAAGTGAGATTTTGTAAATCTATCCAATCCCTACTTCATAGGAATATTGGAAATTCGACACACTGCCACCAATATCCTACCACCAACGTATGTGTATCATAAAACGAAAGTTGAGAAGAAGGGTCCATAAAACGATGCTATGGATTTTTTAAGAGCACAAAATTGTATTGTTGGTTTTTATGATTTACGAGATATCACAAATTAATAGCATTTTTATATCAGCCCCTTCTTAACGGACACATTGATCACATTCTATTATTAATTAGTGATGCTGCATATTAGTTATTATCTTTTTAACACTGCGAATAGAATAAAAAACCAGGCAACAAAACCCAACATAGAAAAATTTGAAGGTGGATCATTTAGGATTTGTACCCACGAAATCAGAGACGTACAAATTCATAAAAGAATTTTAGAATTTCCTATCATATCAATCTTCCATAACGTATCAGAGCAGGAAATGAAGAACCTACACACGATATTAAAAAAACTGATAGACAACGCTTGCGATATAGCTGTTAAAAAATACGCAATTTTCGAATTTTTATGATATTATTCAAGTATATAGTTGTTAAATTAACACTAACTCCAACTCTCCATTAAAAAAAGGAAAGGTGTAATGTTGTAATAATTGAAAGGGAAAGGGTGTTGCATATAATTTATGATTTCTACCTTCTATGTTTGAAACCCGATCCCAGAGGTTTTTATCATTACATTATAAAAATCAGCTTGGTGGGCCTTAAATGGTTAATATAACCGTTACATTTGTTTTAAGCAATTGGGAGGAGGTGTATAGTCTTGTACATAAGACACCCCTAACTATAAACAATGTTATAATTAAAAGAAAATATGATAAAATAAATAGATAAAATTAATGCTTCCTAATAAAAGAGATAAGTTACATTAATAAAAAAAATATATATTAATTTTTAAAAAAGACGAGAGGAAAAAATTGAATATTCATAAAACCAAAGGAATGTAAAAAATCCTCCCCTTTTTTTACTTTTTCTTACCTATACATCGAATATACATACGGGTATAGAAACCGTAAAATAAAAATAAAATAAAAAAAAAAGGAATTCTAGACTTCAACGGAAATAAAGCTTTTTCGATCAACGGATGTGCTTCTTTATGTATTAGATTTTTTGAATACAGCTTAAAGGATTTTGATTAAACTTGGTACATCAACGCAAAATTAAATGATCTTTAGTATCAATATTAAAATAAACTGAAATAGTTTGCCGGGGCTTAAAGACAGAATTTTCAATATGGCTCCGTCTAAAGTAACTTTAATTTTGCTGGTGTAAAATATTTGACTTATCTCACATATTTACTACTAATGAAAAATGGATAAATATACACTATGAGAAGATTTGATAATTTACTTTGAGAGATAAGAGGAAAAATATTTATTCCAAGTTTAAAACACATTTATAGAAATAAGTAGTAGTAATGTATAAGTATTATGTACCGTGAAAGCAACGATTATAAGAAAATAATATTTAATATATAAAATCGTAGAAGGTAATGGAGAATGAGGAAAAATGTATGAATTATAGTTTAGAAACTTTTGTAAATTTCACTTGACCCGAAAATAAGAGCCTTTCTATTAAAACGATAAACATAAAATCATTTTTAGCATTTTCAATATTAATTCCAAACTATAGCATTGAATAAAATACTAAAATTTAATTTTTTTAGAAGTAATACTTTTTTTTTACTTCAGTCAAACTTTTAGAAAACGAAAATATTAAACTTTATAATATTTCTTTTCAGAAATTCATTTATACCCTTTCTACACTTCTTTTTTCTTTTGTATGATCTCTCTGGAACTTAGTTGCAGAATTATAACTAATTATTTATATATATTTTTTAAGTATTACAACTTTTTAAGATGGAACAGTACTTTTCTGAAAACAGTTGAAATTGGAGTCGGTCCTTCAGTCAACTGAAATGGTCATTTCGAAAATTAGTCGGGAAAGTATTGCTACAGTGAATAATATCGAAATATCTGTTCAAGGGAGGATTAATTAACTTAAACTCTAATTAGGGAGGTAAAGTTATACTTAATATCAAACTGATTACAACTTTATCCTAAATGATATTGAAATTATATATATAGCTAGTTAGGAAACTTTGAAATTAAAACCAACTTAAACAAAGATACTTCAATGATTAATATCTCCACTCATCATTATAATTACCATCAATAGTTAGTATGACTATGATGAATATTCACACCTATATATAATAAATAAGGTATGTTTAACACTTACACATGGCTACGAACGAGTCGGGTGAAGATTCGGATGAATCTGGCAGAGACAAAAACAGTAGCGCAGATAACAGCGATCTGACCCCATCTATCGAATATAATATGAAAAAACCGTTAAAAACGGCCGTTGAACATTCCTTCGAGATGAATCCGCAATGATAAAAAATTTGTTGAAGAAAGGGGACTGTATCCGAGCTGATAAAATAAAATTAAACTTAAACCAAATCAACGATAGGATGCAATGAAAAATGAACGTGGGAAGGAAAACTTACACAACTGCAACTATAAATGTGAATAGGCCGCGATTCGTGGTTATTTCATCTGTTCGTGACTACAGCATAGAAACCTACAGTCGGATAAACCACAATACTTTCACAATGTACAATACAACAATCAACTAACCAAAGCATAATTTACTTAAATATATCATCATAAAAAGTATTAGGAAACACCAATACAATAATTATACTCTCAAACCTATTGTATAAGTTTAAACGATTTCAAAATATATAAAATTTAAATGTTTTCAGAACGAATTGAATTTTAAATCATCTTTAGTCCATTTTATAATACCTTTAGATGATTGCATATAATTATGCTATAGATTCTTATAAAACGTGATTAAAGTGAAACTTCCCACAAGAGGAATCTCTGTATAACGTACCCCACCTTATCGGACAATTTCTTCAAGGTCCCGGCCAACAAGGTGCAAATATACTGCAATTGGCCCCCTCGATTACGGAGTACCTGCAAACTCTGGATACGGACACCAATCTTATACCTCACAAAAACTTTTCACTCCAAAATAACGAAAAAAATTCATTAAACATTGAACGTACAAACCCACAATTCTAGTATTGAGGCAATAGAACATATTAAATATCCTATTAAAATATTTGTTTAAGATATAAGAAATATTAACCAAAATAAAATTACTCCAATATTTGACGGTTTTCGTTTCAAGATAGCTATAACAAACAACTATGACATATCTACGGCTTTTCTCCAAGGCTATGTACCAATCCTTTATGAATTTGATAGTATAGTCACAGGTTACCCCAGGATGATCAACAAAATTCGAAATACTGTTCATCAATTATCCAATTTATGTCCTACAAAACGTTAGTTAAGACGATATATCCAACATACCAATATATCGATATATATAGATATAAATTTAGTAATTCTTTACAACGAATGCACAATATTTATACGGAAATAAGTACCATAATACATACATTTTTTTATTTTTAGGAAGATAGTTTGGCGTGGCGGTCAACATAGGTATCAAAGTAGTAAAAGAAAACTATTCATTGTTTGTTAAACAACGCTTCACCCCACTGTACATGGGCTTCGTCAGGGCTAAATAAAAACAAAATACAAATATTGTAAGAATTTACTAACTATTAAAATTAATTTACAAAGAAAATACGAAAATAAAATAAACAAATGAATATTTTTTTGTTCTGTTTATAAAATAAATATTTTATAAAAACAACAAAAAATCATTTATTTATTTTCGTATTTTCTCTGTATATTTATTTGAATCTTTTGTCAATTCTTACAATGTTTGTAACCTGTTTTTCATTTAGCCCTGACGAAGCTCTGCAAACGTTGATTAACAATAAATAGCTTTCTTTTACTATTTTCATACTATTATTGACCACCAACCAATATCTTCCTACAATCTAATCCATCTCATACAACCATCTCCTTCAAATTTTTAAATTTAATTTTCGGTGTTTCAAAATGTATTCTTAAAAGTTATTTAGTGAAAAATAAATTATTAAAATTATTCAGCAAAACTTTATATAAGTTAAATTGAACAATGACTAATTACATAAAATGGACCCTGACAGCGATCTTGATGAATAAATTAAACTACTTGACGGTTTAATAAAGTATACATCAACAGCTATTTGATAGATGAAAGGATTATCTAGATCATGAATCACCGAATAATAAATCTATTACGGTGTATCTGTCCTTGATCAAGTTTTAATAATTGATGGAAAAACGCCCAAGAGTCTTCACATGATCAAAGGATTAATGTAATAGATTAATGCTAATTTTGTTTATTTATTTTTTTAGTGTGTCTTAAGTAATAGTAGGGTTGCCAGTTAAAATGAAAAATATATTTTAAATAAATAAATATTTTTAACACATGTCTTCGTAGAAGTAAGTTATCTATAAATACTTTATTTTTCGCTGAATACTTAGCAGACATCAAGAGTATTATTAGAACTAACAAGTGATATCAAATCAAACACAATGGCTGTGGATAAAAAAAGGTGTATTCAACAACTGAAATTCCACTGCATAATTACATTATTGTCAGGTTCAAGTAATAATGTACGACTTAGATTAGTTTAACAATTATTTATTTTAAAAAGAGGATAAAAAATGTGAAACACAGTAAACGATTACATTTTCCTAAGGCAACCTTCACTTCTTCAAACCTGATCTTCTGTCAACTCTTAATTTGGCATCCTGTTTACGACATGCAACAGCATTGAGATCTCATCCTTCTTTTCTTTTTTTTCCAGGAACAGCTGGATGAAACACCACTGACAAGAGAAGTTCTTGCTAAACACTTTTCAAACTTGTATTTTTTTTACCGAATAAATATATTATTTGAACAGATATAGAGTACGAACTGTGATATATTTGACAGAATCGGCTATGTGATCCACGGCTATATCAGTGGTTGCCAACCCATAGAAGTCTGCGGACCACTAGGCTAAAAAAAGAACCATCTGTGGCCCAATTCAATACAATCGTTTGCCACATGAGAATTTTCGTAGTTGCATCTTCGCCACATAGCAGTAACCTTTCTGTTTCGTACCTAACAGCTAAGGTAACCAAAGCCAGTTAATAAATTAATGTGAAATAAATTATTCAAAGAATAGAGTAGGAGAGAATATAGCCCGTGAAAGAGGAGCGTAGACCTGACAGGACAATAATTGCTGATAAGGTACTAAGAAAGGCAAAGCACTCTGCTGTAATGAACATCCCCTATCTCATCCTTAGGTTAGTAAACGTGATCCTACCCACTCCGCTTATCCTATGACTAGGCAGCACCTCGAGTCTTTTATCTTCCCCTCTCCGTTTTGACTGGAAGCAGTTTATCATTCCTGCAATTCCCGCAATGGAAAAATGCTGCTAAAGGAAAAAAAAATGGTATCCGCCTTAGCAAGATTAATTAAAACAGAAAGCTGAAAACCTAAAAATTAATGCAACTCAAGTACCTAAACTAATCTACTAGAAAAAAGAAAAAAAAATTACTGAGTCAGTTAAGTTTCTAAAATACTGGAGACATTTATACATGTAATGCTGATATGTAATTTAAAAACAGAAATAATAAACAGGAAATGATGGAACAAACATTCCTCCAATGAGGAAGTAATCACGGAACAACCATTTAAATTAACAATCAAACTTTCTTTCATTAAAGAAGCATTTACAATTTATGCCATTTTTTATGGTTAAACTTATGACCATGTAAATTTTAATTATGGTTATATAAATATTATAAAGATGGTTAAGGTTGGCAGTCAAAAAAGAAAAAAAATAGTAGTAAACTATTTTCATTATTTTTGACCGCAACCCTGACGATCTTCTTCATTTTTTAAATTATATGGTCAATTATCTCTATATATAATTTTCTATGTATTCTATAAATATAAATTTGTTTTTCTCCTTCCAATATATTTTTTCATTTCCACTTCACATTATTATTATTATTGTCGGCTGCTCTCGCTATTGCGGGTTGAGTATCTGAGGTGGGAGACCTAGAAGTTCAACCACCTTCATATTTTTATTGATTTTTTTCAAATATTTAAACATTTTCGCACAATACGTGCAGTATATAAGAGAACTGACTCTCTCAGGACATCTATAGGCACCCCCGAACCATTCATCATGCCTGCCACTATTATTATTATTGGCGCGACAGACCGTGGAGGTCAAATTTCCTAGATACATCGCGCGATGTACTTAGGAAATACATCGCGCGTATCGTGACATGGTTTTCATAGGGTGGGTCCGTCAGTCTCACGCCTATTTTTGTGAGTGCCACCCATTGGCTAATGGGTCTCACAAATGCCCGGGAGGCAAATGCGAGTGAGTATTTTATAATTATATGCTTGAAAAAATCCCACATAAGGGCTGGGGACTCGAACTAGCAAGCTTTGAGTTGGCAGACAGGCGCGGTACCACGCTGCTACCTCCCAATACACATTAATCTATCAAGATCTAGCACGACCACGTCCTTTCATACGATGATTTTCAGCTAATAATTTAAACTATTACATCATATTACATTATAGAAGAAAAAACTAAAGCTAAGTTAATCTTATAGCACTGATGAAAATAGTAATTTTCAAAATTTTAAAAATGGCTCCTAAAAGCCGAAACGTTGACTTTGATTTAGTGTAAGTGTAATAAACTCAGAGCTGGTGATCTAATCAGCTTATGTTTTAATATAATAATGATACCGAGAGTCGAAGATAGAAAAGTAAAAAAAGACTAACTAAACAACTATTGTTATGAACAATAAAACGTTTTTCTATTTATTTTATGATATTTCTAATGGTAAGACTTAATACTATTATTAATTAGAATCCTTGTTAAAGTTAAAATTATGTATTGTAGGTTTACTCAACAATGCCTATATTTTATATTTGTTTCAATAATTGTTAATTATCAATAACCAAAGTTAACTAAAATAATGGTTTATACTTGTTAACGAGAAGGCTACAGTGTCTGCACCAGTTAGCCACTGTAGGCCCAACGAGCCCTGTCGACCGCTAAGAGAGAACATTACCGCAGTAAAAAAACGACTGACGACCGGAAATCGTAACCAGGTCTTACGACGTGCATTCAGGCACCCACTCAACTTTTAAGAACCGTAAAAATGTTCGCCTATTAAAAATGAATTGAACTTCTCTGGGAACATTTGATGACTATATCATCAAGACAGGTAATTTTCGAACTTCAAAAATCGAAAATACCTTCTTTAGAAAGTAAAGATTGCTTAGTAAATCTACTATTTACATGGATG
This sequence comes from Halyomorpha halys, assembly GCF_000696795.3. Lineage (NCBI taxonomy): Eukaryota > Metazoa > Arthropoda > Insecta > Hemiptera > Pentatomidae > Halyomorpha > Halyomorpha halys. The sequence goes on from NW_027105232.1 coordinate 914,164, forward strand.
GTTTCTAGGAATATTGCTGGAAGGGGATTATCAACAGGGTATCACCCTACTCTAACTATGCTGGGGAGTCAAGTTTTCATTTCGTGGGCTCGCCACAGATATAAAAGTTGGCCCTCCAGGCCGGATTCGAACCGACACCGCTGCAGTCACGAGCCAGTCAAAGTTAGTGCTTTAACTCGGCTACGAATGACCCTTACACAATACTAACTTATACTTTTTAACTCCTATACTATCACTAGTGGTATCCTATACTATATATTAGTGGTTGTAATTTGCAGATTATATACTTCTATTGACGGAGTAATACTATTAGCTGTCATTATGAAAGGTACCTACTACCTATCTATTAAATACTATTATTAACTACTAAACAAACATTATATTATTTGGACTCTGAACTTCATTTGGAGTCTTGTGCTAACCACCCCATCACCCTAATTAATAGTCTCAATTAGTCAGCTAACGAGATGACAGCCCCCCTAGCAGGGTGGATGACCCCGCCCCCACCGCCTCCTGTAAAAACCTCGCTTCGGAATCCGTGACAAACCCTTCCTCCAGTGTCCCCTAGCGGTCCAGATGAAATTGTACCCAACTTTTTTTCTCACTAGCTGCCACACGGTATTCCACATTCCCATGTCCCACAGGAACGAGGAATTCACCCGCTAGCTATTCCATTCAGCTAAACAAAGGTGTTCGTTCGTACAACTCTACTTAGGAAAATTGTGTCAGCAATCCAGAATAGTATAAGAATCACACAGTAATTGAGAAAAAAATAATTTAACAGCTTTAAGCGTATAATAACAAGAATATAAACTTAATTTACCTGTGTTTGAAATACTTAAGTCTTGGTTTTGCCATCTTCTGAATATATAATAATATACCAACCCCTTTTTAAATTTTATTAAAGAAATTTGGGAGAAAAAATCTGTAACTGTATTCTGCTTTTTTTTCTTTCAATAATTAATATTTTTGAAACATACAGTATGGCGAAGTAATGGAAAAGTAAAAATCGCCGAATTTTTCAGTGGAATAGTAGTACAAGAGCCCAAGAGGAGAAAAAAGGCAATTATCTCACCCCGAGTGCTGATTACTTTAACGAAAACAATGTATAATTGATAGTCAAAATTGATGAGTCTGCCAACTATAGGTAGGAGGAATAAAAATGGCGGCTGTTTCAAATCGATAAAAAAAAATTAATTTTTCATTCGGAGCTCTATATCTTAAAAAGTAGGAACAACACAAGAAAACCTAAGTTGAACCTGAAGTTGCTAAAATATGAGCCCTAAAAGAGTTATTTACGTTACATATTTTTCGAGATATAGCTTTTTAAAAAGCAACGTTTAGGAAAAATTTTGTATGGGACGTACTGAAAAATCAGTAGTTAGTGAATTTATTTTGATAAATTTATATCTCAAAAACCATTTGACGTACAGATGTCTATTAGCACTCAAATTAAAGCTAGTTTAATGAGCTATAAAGTAGTCAATGATGTTTATCTTTGTAGGAGTAATAGTTTACAAGTAATTTGCTAAAATAAATTGATTTATAGTTATTAGGACAAATTTTCATTTGCCAAAATTATATTTATATGTGAATATCATAAAAACTACTACCCGTTCGAAGATAAGTGTCATAAACTACTTTATAGTAAGTTAAATTTCCTTTATTTTGAGTGTTGGCAGACATATTTCCATCTTATGGATCTAGAGATGTATTATTTCAAAAAACCAATATTTTATACGAACAACTAGAAATTAACATTTTGTGAGTTTATTTTGTTAAATATCATAAAAACTACTACCCTACAAAGATAAACATAATTAACTATTTTGTAGTAAATTTAACTAGCTTTAATTTGAGCACTGGCAGACATCAGTACGTCCAATGGTTTCTGAAATAAAGTTTTTCAGAAATCATATTTATTGTCCGAACAACTATAAATCAATTTATTTTAGTAAATATCATGAAAACTACTATTCTTACGAAGATAAAGGTCATAAACCTCTTTACAGTACATTAAACTAGCTTTAATTTGAGTGCTAAAAGACATCAGTCATATAGTTCCTGACAACCACTAATCTTTCAGTAGATTTTCACGAAATTTTGCTTTTTAAAAAGCTATATCTCGAGAACTATTGGACGTAAATAGCTCTTTTAGGGCTACTATTTCAGCAAATTTACTCTTCTTTAAATAATGTTCTCTTATATTTTCTAGCGTTGGTAGTTTTTAAGATATAGAGCTCCGAATGAAAAAACAATGTTTTTTTAAGGTTTTGAAACAGCGGCCATTTTTTAATCCCCTTACCTAAACTTGGCAGATCAATTTTGACTAGTAATTATACATAGTTTTTAATGAAGTAATCAAAAATTTGGGTGAGATAACTGCCATTTTTCTTCCCGACTCGTACTATAGGAAGTCGTTTAATGTCGAATAATCAAAATGGCTTCCTTTAAAGTACTTTAAATTTTGTTTATTTTGAATTATTAATCATCTCTTCATTCAGAATTAAAAATTTCTAAAAATAATAGTGGTCAATATAGAATATATATCATTGAAAATCAGTGAAATATATCATTGAAAAGTCAAAGATTTAAGAAATATTTATATCTAACACGCCAAGTGGTATAATGAAATGGAAATATTAATATCACCCCTAACCGAATTGCCCGATACGCCAAGAAAGGAGTTTAGAGACCGAACTGAGAAGCAAATGAGAGGGTCTGATCTTTCCCGATTCGATTCGATAAAAATTAATTTATAAATGACATTGTTATATTTCTTAAACTATTCTGATCCAGACAAAGTTGATATTTGTTTAAATCACCTCATGAAACCCTAAAATACGAATTTTCATACCAACACAATATATATAATTTTTTTTTTTTTGTTGTTTCTATAACAGGAAATAAAAATTGGGTGATGCGTGCACAGAACCGGATTAGTCACCACTATTCCAAGTACTAACGATATAAAATCCATCTCTACTGCAGAACTCTTTATAAATTACTTGACTAGGGAAAATGTATGGATCTATGGGAAAATCTCGGTCGGTTTTTACAAGAAGGAATCTTTTCTTTTCCCAAGGTATGGTGAGAACATTTTTATCACTTTCCCAGACCTCATACTGAATCTTCTGCACCATCTTTTCGTTTTTTCAACGCTCCTAAGGTTTATTAATATTACAATAATGGCGCTGTACATTTATCAATAATTATTGATTACAAAATGCTCTGATGAATCGTGCCCAGAACCTTGACCCTTGCAGAACCAGCGGTCTAGACATAGAGGAAGAGGGTACAATACTCCCTACGGATCGCTGCTGCCCAACATCATTAAACATATCCCAGATAATTGCCTCCTATTGTTGTAACTTATGATCGTCTTGATCATAATAATTTGAAGCAAGGTTAACCACAATCTTCTTTTACTTTTCTATTTTCCGGTTTATTTAAGCTTTCCTCCGTCCAACAGTTTCTAATTATTCAGCGATTACGGTATAGTTCCCAAGACACGAATCTTGTGCACGTTCTGGCAATTTCTGTTCAATTATACGAGGATTTCATGCCATAAGGGCTCATCTACTAGAATAGTCTGGAAACCCTATACATATTTAATCATGAAATAAGTGAAAATTATCGAAGTCCATAATTCGTCTATTTATTTTTATGAGCAACTAGTAGATAAAGTAGAGCTTACACAATTACTAAATTTTAGCAGATAGATATATATACACATACACAGATTAAATGAACACACTTGAAGGTTTTATATGAATTGTTATATTTATTTAAAATATAGATGGTTAATTGTATGTATGTAACAAATTGCTAGAAATGGTTTGACTTTGAGTAATGTTGTTTATTTTATTTTACATAATAAAATATCTTTTGAAACGGCTATAGTACACAGAAAACAACGTTTTTAGCCTAAAGAGGAGAAATACAAGAACATTGTCTTTCATATATGGATGAGATTGATAAAAAGAGAACGGGTTTTCATGGCAAATCGCACATAAAACTTGGGAAATGGAGGATAATCTTGATACACCATACTTTTTTAGATCTAGATTTTTTTTTTTCTAGGCACCTCTTATGTAATTTTTTCAGGAAGGCGCAAAAATATTTTCACTAATTCATAATTTTCTTTTACTGGTCAAATTAGGCTTTTAAATAGTTCAGAACCTCCTAGAGGCAAAACAGATCATTTTTCAAAAGCTGGATGTAAATTGGTGCAGTAGTTAACTTTACTGTTGTAAAGTTACTATACCCTTACTCCTGAGTTCACCTAAAAGGAGGTCCCCGTGGAAAATAATTTACAATTAAGTTGCTTAAAATTGTATTTTGAGTCACGTATATGGTACATTTACCTGTTTAAACCTTTCAGCTAGTACTCAAACACTAGGAAAAATAATTAATAAAATTTAATGTTTTAAGCCCTCATAAAAATAGAAATAAGAAAGAAAAAAAGAAACCGTGAAATAAACAACGAAATACCAGACAACATTATATACACGTTACCCTCTCTCATTAAAAGCAACATATTCCGCAGTTGCGACAGAACTACTAGAACTTGAATCATGTCACGTAAGTAACGTTGAAAAAGGAAAGGAAGCATTATTTATGTTTACTTTTTTCTTATAGCATATTTTCTCAGCCTCCACTGAAACTAGGGAACGTCATTCGATGTTATGAACATCCTAAAAACCTGCATACACATAATCACAAAAAAAATCTTAAAATAGTAATATAATTCATTATTAATCAAACATAAAAAATATTTATTTATATAAAGTTTCTTGTGAGTTACTAGACAAGAATTATTATATAAGCACCATCGACTATGGATTTTATTACTCCATTTTCTACATATTTTAAAAAATTCACGGGGTACAATAACACTTCACAAGCCTAAAGGGATTAATAAAACTAAAATTAACTATTTAACTAACTGCCTTATTGAATCACTTTTGTATTTAAGTTTTTATATTATTATTATTTGATTCTTAGTAATTAACTATTAGTTGCATAATTATTTAAATATTTTTGAAAATGCGTCTTTATTATTCTTTTTTATATTTTAAATATTATCTTTGTATACTCGAAACTCACAAGTGTTTTCTTATTATTTAATTTTTTTTTTGCTTAGTCAGTTATATTTTAGTAAAGCACGATTTTTTTTTTTTTTTTGTACCCTAAGATTTTTTTTAAATTTTTACTTTGTTTGTTTTTTCCTCATTTTGTTTGTTGTATTATGTACTAAACCAGCACCCTCTCTACACCTCTAGGTTCTAGCAGAGGTAAATTAAAAAATAAAATAAAAATATTAAAACAAATGAACTATTATAAAAGATATTAAAAATAAAAATGCAAAATGACATATTAATGTGCTAAAAAACATAAATATAATTTCAACTAAACGAATTAATTCCAATTTCTTATCAGAAATACTATCGGTGAGACATAGGTCACGATAGAAATACTGCTTCGATCATTGTTGAGAAACTGAATCAGGCAATGTAATTAAACTAGAACAACTACTAACAATGGAACAATGGGGGACCTGAAAATGAAAAATACCTATTGCATAATAACTTGGATGTAAAGTTTAGAAAATTATATTCATGTTTTTTAATAGTTTCTCTTCAATTATAAGCAGGTTACAAATTTACAAGTTTTCATATTGTTTTGGATATTGACCGGCAACTAAAATGCAAATTTGCGTTATCTTTTGGTAATAATTAATTTTTTGTCATTGTAATATTAAGTTTAACTGTAGGACGTTCGTGTGGCGGCTGACAGAATGACTACATTGAATTACATTAAATCAGTTTTTGGGTATTTTCAATATTAGTTTTATAATGATTTAAGCAGCATTGAATAAATGGTTCAATGAAGAATGTGAATTGTTTTAAATTTATATTTATGCCAAACATTTGAGGGGGGAAAATGAGTTAAGATTACGCAAGGTGAAATATTATTAATAAGTGCTATTTAGAAAATTGTTGAAATTTGAGTTGATCATTCTGTCAGCTCAAAAAAAGCCATAGAAAACATCGAGAGTACAGGAAAACTAAACATTCCAACCTCTTTTAAAGCCAACTTTATAAATTCTCAAATATTCCCACTTCCAGACTTAGAACACACATGCCAGACAGAAGACAAACATACCAAAAATAAAAACCATTTTTAGAAGGAATCCATTTCAGAAACACTAACTCCATTCTCCCCTGCATTCTGTCATGACAAGCAGTTGCCTAACCCAAGGAGATATTTATTACCCCCTTTGACATGGGGGAGGGTTCGCCCCCTGCTCGAACTTAAGTTCCGATGTATTTCGGTACTTTCCCGATAGGGGGGTCTTGAAGGAAAAAGTTTCTTAGTGCTCTGAGGCCAACAACGACGAAAGAAGTTAAATTTCCGATAGCGATGGTTTGGGCATTGGAATTAATGATTAAAGAAATTAAAGTTAATGCAAGTTATCCTAAAACAAAAGTTAAACTAGTAAGAATTTAACACAATAAGCATTACAGTAAACTATTGGGTATTAAGCTTTAGATAACAATAGTAAATAATATACAAACATAACACAGCTGCAACCTAAGTTACAAGTTAAATAAAAACTTTGATAACCACTTATATTGTATAATTACTTAAGAATAATCTAAGTTTGTTTCAGTTAAATATTAACTTAGGATATATTGTATAACTGTCGAATATCGCTGATTTTTATTGGTTTAAAAACATTTCGATAAATGAAATCATATCCCTGATCCCTAATAGAGGGACATTTATTAAAAAGTTTTTTTTATTTTATATTTGGAGTATTTCGAAAATTCTAACGTGGTATAATATAAAATTTCAAATAAGTGTTATTTTGAGCCAGTACATTGGGACAGTCTATAGGGGACACCAGTAGAGAAAGTAATGACAGTCTACGGTACTATCTTTGGAATAAGTCAATTTCAAAATCAATTCTTTTTTCGTTTTTGTCATATGTGTCACTACTAAAAAAAGCAGCGATGAATAAAAACAAAAAAAAATCTATTTTTTTACTTATGACATTTTAAATGCTTAGGCTACTTCAAGTTATTCACTTTCGTTTAAAGACCTAGTTCGAAAAAAATAAAATGTGAGATAGTTTACAAAACAGATTTACATTAACGGTAACTAGTTGGGATTGGCTTATCCAGTTGCAATTTTAATATATCCAGAAAAAAAAATAAACGAAAACAAATTAAAAATTTCTATTATTGGCTGTCGTACAAATATATTTAAATACACCATAACTATGATATCTTTTTTACCTTCAGTTCTTTTTTCCAAAAAATATCTGCCTGAATATTCGAATGCAAAATCTATGCACTAGCTGTCTCTTAATTTCGAAACAAGTAATACAATAGATAATTTTATATTTTTAATTAGTCACGCCAAAATTCTTAACGTTTAGGTCTTTATGGCATTGCTAAGAGAATAGAAAACCAACAAAATCCAAGATAGCATAATTTGTAGATACACAACTTTTTCCGAGAAGAATATGAATAGTATGTCATTTTAATGCAATCGGAGCATAAAAAAAGTCATGCACTCACGAAACTGAATGACACGCACACACGCAGGGCTAGTAGAAATGGGAGGAGTGAATGCACGTTCAACATTATTTCCAAATTTTTCAAAGATAAATTTATTTTTTTGCTTAAATAAAGTTGACAAGAGCCTATCAAACAATATGGCAGACAATTACCATGGGTAGAGAAAGGATTTTTATCTTTTCAAATTTTTTTAAACTTATTTTTACAAAATATACATATTTGTGCTTTCTAAGAAAATTTAAGATTTGAATCTTTCCAAAAATTTTTTTACAACTTATTTTTACAAAATATACATATATTTGTGCTTCCTAAGAATATTTCGTGATGTTTTAAGCCGATTATATTTTGCGTTCTTTTTTAAAAAATGTTACAATTACACAATTTTAATTTGTATTTTTCATTTTATATTTTAATATGAAACTGTTTTACATTTATCTACGAAATTTACATATAGGAACATTAATCTTTATTTCTCTTTTCACTTAGGTACTATTTTTTATTTTAATGCAACAACATTTTATTTTCATTTTAAAAAATAAGTAACATAAATTCATAGATAAAAATTACTACAAAATTTTAAGAGAAGCCTAAAATAAAAATGTAAAGTTATGAAAATTTATTATCTTAATTTTGCGGTTATTTTGACTTATTCTTGACACCAAGATACCACTATAACATTAATACAGTAAACCACTGACGTAACTTGCATATCAGATTGTTTAATTTGCATATTAATCCATTACCAAAAAAAAATAATCACATTTTCCGATGGGAATAGAACTTATCCTCCAATAACAATTTCAGGTTATACAAATATAATAACGATAAGAATGAAAAGAGAAAACTTACCTTAAAGAACACAATACCTTCCTATAACAACTCGCGGACTTATACCGATCAAAAATTAAGGAAAAAAAATAATAAAGTAACTCACTAGTAAGTATTTAGCGTTTCTTCAAACAAAAAATTTAAATAAAAATAAAATAAACTTTGCAAACGTAAATGTTAATTTTCTGGTTGATCTTTGAAATCGTGAGTTGTGAAAGATACCCCTGCTGCGGTCAGCTGAGATCTGAAGATTCAAACGAGATTACAGGGACAAAGGACTTGAACTTTGGAACGAACTTATTTTGGCTAAATTGTTATTCGGAAACATCAGACTTTAGACAAAATAATCCGATATTCTTAACGCTTAAGTTTCCATTTCAATTATGAAGACTTCATTATAAAAAATATAGATTTCATTCTCAGTCCTCAATTTTATTTTAGGAGTGGAAGGGAGAAAACATGCAAAAAAAAAAAAAAAAAAAGTATTCTACCAATAATTTAAATACAGAAATCTACTGCTTATAACTATTATCAGAACTGTAAATCTTTAAGAAAAAGTAAAGACAAGAGTAGAATGCATGATGAACATAATATATAAAAAGCCATGAAATAAATATACTAATATAAATAATTTATTTAAAAACATTCAGTACAATCATATAAGAAAAACTACAAAAATTACATAAAACATAATTGTGAGATGAAAAAAATATTAAAAATGTGGTGTAGTGCGATCACACTAAGAAATAAGACATGTAAGTTCCAAAAGGGACACTTCTTTATTATTCAGGATAACAATATGTTTCATTTATATTAAAATGAAATTAAAATCTGATTACTATCATAACAACTATGGAAACACGAAAACATTTCTTTTCTTTTTTAGTAAATTACCAAATACTTTCTTATTTTACATTAACCTATTGTATATTACTACTAACAACGAAATTCATTATTTTGTCAAATCTGGAAAATAAAATAAAAATAAACGTACTTAAACATTCGGCATTTAACCCCTCATTTATTCAGGAGAAATAAATTTTTTTCAGGCAAATTTTTACCTTAACATTCATCACTTGTGAAAATTGTACGTGCAAATCTAGGAGCTAGCAATATTTGTTTGTATTACCTCATCAAGGTTTACTTAATTAATTATTATTAAAAATACAAATCATTGAATAATGTTGGACTTACGATAAATTGGAATAACAATTTACTAACTTGTGAATAAATTCAAATTTACTTTGCATTTGACGCCGAGGAAGATCTCGAGGAATTAATTGATATTAATATACGAACAAAAACCAAAAATATTATTATTTATTTACTTATAATATAAGATTTAAAATGTGCCTATGTACATAGTACTAGTTAAGACATATCGGATTCATCAAGATAAATCCACCCTGCACAAGACAGAGAAAAAAACAAGAGAGATTTCGGTAGAAAAGACACGTGTCGAAAAGAACAGAAATAGAGACGTTAAAGGAAATGGAGGTGAAGATAACACTAGGGAAGAACCGGGTACATCTAGGGTCTTCTAGCTATATCCGTCTGTATGTTTTCTTTTTCTTTTTTTTTTTACGTCTGGAGAAGGTCTGGAGGGAATACTATTCCTGGAGCAATGGAAGCTCTCCCCAGGATATATAGCTGTTGGCGACCGTACAGATTCACAACTCAGACCTCCTTCCACGGCTCATGGTATAAGCATTCTTCACACTGCCTCGGAAGATACTTCACTGCTAGCTGCAAAGTATAGCAAATTTATAGTACAACACTCTCAGGGGGGTAAGAAAAATTGGGGTTGTTTCTATTGTTCTCTATCGAGGAACTATATCTTTGCAAACAAAATTGCAGTACGAACAATACTAGAATACATTTTCAGAGAGGGGTTTATATAAATAAAATGAACAAGTGTCTATAATCAGCCTCTGAAGATAATAGCTACTATGCAATTAGTAATAAAACGCGCGTTAAATACTTCCTTGATGTTTAAGTAAGTTGTTATATGTAATATACCATAAATATCATCATTGTCTATTAGTTAAATGATTAAATCCAGAAATCGATGTATTGCTTATCTATCTCATTAACTTAAAAAGAATGAAAAATCTTTTTTCTGTTTATTAGCATTCGTGTCGGGAAAATCCACAATCTTGAATAAAAGCTGACGTCAATCGCAGTCAGTGCATCCAGTGTGCAATACGGATAACAATGAACCACTGTAAGAGTTTGAAAGCTTTATTGACTTCGTCTGATGGAAATCAGAAACTCGATAACCAAAATACATTAGCATCGATTACTATTTAGTATCGCATCTTTATCACATTCGGCTCTTTCCAATCCCCATACCCAGACATATCCATTACCACTTAAAAGAGATAAAGGAAAGACCAGTCAAAGACAAAGAAGGCCCTCCTAAAGGAATAAGATAGATGATGCGGTCACAAGTCACTCGGTGTGTCCTATCGATAACAAAACCCAGATGGACTTGACAAATGGTACCAAATGAGTCCTAATGGTTCAAGTGTCTCCATTTGGTAGTGGACAATTAACAGACAACACCAAGAACTAACTTCAATGATAGCTCTTAGTTCCACTCCATTCATTTCAATCAGGCAAAGAAATGGCGACGATATAAAAAAATAAATAAATATATATTTTGAAAAAAAGAAACTTGAGATTATATTTCGGAAATAGAAACAAAAAAAGTAAATTAAAGACACTTTAATCTAACAGGAGAAAAATATTGGATTAAAATTATATTAGTTAACTAAATAGAGTTGACAGATAAGAAGGTATTGGTTAAAAAGGGTACTTTAAAAACTATTGATCAAAAAGCAATTGTTTCGACCTGAGTTTTAAGTATTTATTAGTTCTAAATAGACAATATTGTGAACTATGGTAGTACTACAAGATAAAATTAAAAAACTGTAAAAATGGCATAAAATTGTGTAACTATGTATGAATGAAAAATGGTATAAATGTGTAATAAATTAAAAGAATATGAATTGTGAAATGAATATAATGATAAGTCAATAAAAAATACAGTAACGAATAGTAATACGAGTAACGAATGTACAAACGGAGTAACAATAAATAAAATAATCAATAAAAGCAAAAATAAATATGCTAAAACTAAGAGAAGGTAAGAAGTATTGAGAATGGAAATAAAGTGAACATATGACGGAATGATAATTAAACCCTGGAGATAAAAAAAAGGACCCGTGATGTAAAAGTATGGGACACCTTCAGTCGGAATGACAGTCAAACGGAAGATGCACGTTCAGATTGATTGAGTAGTCACAGCACTGATAAATTACCGGGTAAATTTTGAAATCCGATTATTCAAAATTTGAAGTTGATGGGTTACTGATAAAGTGGAGGGAATTTTGCGAGGGTTTCGTTCATATGATACGATACACGTTATTCTTACTGGCAAATGCCAAAATAATGGCCGAACAAGCTTTCTGTAGATTCACAGACATTGCACAAGATTCCTTACTGTTCAATATCTCATACAGTCAGGCTTTTAAATGATGATTGTCATTATGACTTTTTTAAAAATTAAAAACTTTTCTTTTTTTGTTAAATAACATTTCGACAAAATACGTACGGACAACACAGGTGCCCCCACGTTCAAACATCGATTTAAGCTACCACAGTTACGATAAAATTCGTGTATCTGACCATGGTAAGTCGACTTCAATGCCTATCTTTTAAAAAAATATATATAAATTTAACTATAAGCTGTGGTTCTTTTAATTTTCTAAAAATGCTAAAATTGTTACAGTACCTTTTAAACCCACAGGAATGCCAGTCGGAAGATCCAAATATAGTAATTTTCAATAAAAATTTAAAAAGCACATTTAATTAAAAACATCCATAACAGGCACTACAGAATGTATTTAATATATTATAATACCAAATTTGAGAAGCAATGCGAATCACTATCATCTAATCTTAAATATATATATATTTTTTAGATTAAAAAAAAAATAATTTCAATAAAAAATACAGTTGCTTCAACACCAGTTCAATACCCGCATCTTTCATAACAATGGGTCCAAGGACTAGAATAGAATAATAGTATTTCACAATTAAACTACCCTAGAAAAGCCAACCGTAAGTGAAAATATCATCGTTGTTATTTATTATTTCTTACTTTCGTTGTTAATTAAGATCATTGAATTAATTTTATTTTACAATAATGCAAGAATTCATTTGGTTCATAATCATCAGAGATAAAAGTCATAAATGCAATTGTTGCAACTCCTGATGTAGTATAATGTATTATCAACATCATTTGGCACTAAGAATGACGTCAGCAGGACCACATTCTCGGACCAGATGCTTTCAAAGGGAACGGAGAACCATGGCTTATTAAATAAGCTAACAAGCAATCTCACTCCAAGCAACAGACGAATCATCCAAGACAATAACAAAGGACGTAAAGACAATGGACAAGAGTTGAAAGTTCATGCCTCCTCATGGTCCCCTCCTTTTACTCAAGAGGACCTTGCATTTTCAGAAGCAACAAGAACAAAGATGGGTCCGGAATGGTATTGATTGACACTCACTAACTGCAGATTTAAATGAATATTCCGTCCACACCTTTTGAACACCAAGACCTTTCTCTTCGTGTGAACGTTTCTCCTTCTCCATCGACAATGGCTCCTGATGGTCATTAAGTCCTCCCTTATTCAAATCCTCCTGGGAGCCAACATCTTGAAAGGACTGCGGTGATATTGCAATCTCCATTTAGCCACAACTTTCTTTAGTCATTGCCCGATTTAAGACCGACCACTGTCTCTTTCTTCTACTTCCGTTTCCTCCCCTTATCAGTACCGGCTATCATGGCTATGTATCTCTGAGATCTCATGTCTTCCATTATTCTTCTTGTAGATCTGCCTACGATAATGGCTAGACAACAATAGCCGTTTCACTAAGAGGATATCTGTTCCCGGCAGGTTGTTGCAACAACTCACTGGTAAGTAACACCTTCACTTCCTTGTGCTCTTAGTTGAAAAATGTTTTCATTTAAAATTAAAAATTTGAAACAGATACATTAATTTATTATTATGAAAAATAATTCAAACATAAATCACATTTCTAAGTAAATAACTTCTTATTGCATATAGACGAATAACAGCCTCACGCAAATATTTATAGGATTGGATCAAACAGCCCTTCAGATCAGAGATTTTGACATAATTGATTTGTATTTCATCATAATAAAGAGAGGAATAACAAGTAATTGAATTGCAATGTGAAAGACGAATTCACTGTATTAAAATCAAACAACACTTCAAACTCTAGAATAAGATAAAAGTAGAAATTTAAAGATTGCCTAAGATGAAGAGATGTTTCACTATTCAGTAATCCTAAATGGGTACGTTACGCTTTCTACATTGCTTGCGGACTGTTATTCTAAATGGGTTCCATAGTTTTGATAAGTAATTTTTCCATTTTGTTTTTATTAAATCATGAACCTGACCCTTAAGTCAGTATAGTTTGGACGCTATGTCTGTTTTCTTAATTGTTTCCTTTATTTTGTATTGATAGTTTATTTTTTCTTGAAATTATCTTTTTTGAGCATATTTCTACAGCTTTTTGTTTTCCAAACCCCATGGGAGCGTAGGGTTGATATCGTAAGATGATGGTTTAAGGGGTTTAAGGGGACCTCCTTTTCTGCATTTGAAGAGTGGGCTGAGATATAGGATATTTTGAAATTCGGGAAAAGGATTATTATCAGTCTAATCATTGTGTATTTACTAATATATAAAGATAAATGAGTAGTCACTTGAGAATGAAATCTATGAGACAAGCCATCGTTAAAACTTAGATATACCCAGGAAATTAGTTTTTCGAATTATTAAGAGAAAATAGTAGATGAAATTTGATAAAATTCACACTGGACGATATCTTCAAAAACTTGAGCTAAAATGAATGTAGAGTTTTCGGAATAAAGGATTACCAGAGAATCACGTTTGTGCATGCATAAGCGAAAATCATAGCTAAGTTTTTGATACCATTCCTGAACATTCCTCAAATAGTATGTAATAACGTAAAAAAATCGAATCTCAGGTGATTAATATGACACCTATTTCGCATTAATCTCTACATTCCTCCAAATTAGGGCTAAATCAAACAAGCAGTTTTTCAAAATAAAAGTGTTCTGACGAAAATATAATTGCATATGCGTAAGCAAACTTAGAGTGTAGAAAGTGTTAAAATCGATACTTTTAAGAACAAACTTTTTTTTATGGTGTAATCTATAAATCCTATCTAATATCGATAGACAACTGTAATAGATATCACAGTGCTCATTTACTAATTATAAATTAAAGAATAACAAACTAAGAAATAAACAATGATAATGATAATAATAATAATAATAATAAATAATAAATAAAAATAAAAAAATTAAACTACAAGGAAAATAAAATCTTGATCACAAACATTACAATTTATAATGTTTACATTCAGCCTGAGGAGCTCCGAACCGAGCTCTTACTCCCAATTCTGGAGGAAAGACAGAACTCCGAAATCCCGGTACTTCTCTCTCAACCGCATCAATAGTGGAGGATGATGGTACTACTAACTATACCATTAATCAAAATTGGATCAACGGATCAATGGATTATGATCGAACGCAAACATGACAAGCTGACACCGAATAAATTTGTTCATTTGATGAACAAAACATAAATTGCGAGTGAATATTTTCAATTTTCAGAATGTATATATACATATATATTTTTTTCCTGTTGAAGCTATAAATAGAAAATGCAATCGTGCCAACTAGAAAGCTTTATGCAGTACTGATAATCAGAACGATCAATCATCAATCAAACGCTTTGGAGCCTTTGCGGCGATGCGATCGAATAATGGAGTTGCAAGAGAGATAACGCTCTTATCGGCTCTTTTAATAAAACCATCAGCTGAGTCATCCGTCTAAAAAAAAAGGTTTTAAGTCAATATGTCAGTCTAAAGGGAGGACACTCACTGTCATCTTATGCAATATCCTATTTTCAATAAGTTATTTTTATTTTTAAATATCCTGTCATACGTTTTAACTTGTATTACACCAAGAAAAAAAAAACAGATAATTCAACAAGCGACGTGAAATAAACACAAGTTCTACTAAAAATAAACCTAGTTTAATGTGTTTTTAAACACCATACCAATGAGCCATTGAATGTAACAATGGTATATCATATTAACATATGGTATCTTCATATTTTCATGAAAATTAATTTTCATAAAAAAATAATTAATTTTTGATCCCATTACCTTGAAATTCTTTTAAACAGTCGTATATAATTGTGACGGACCAGTTTTAACAGACTAAGCTCACAAAACTCCAAGTTTGTCTTATACCATTTTTCCATTAAACGGCTCAATTGATAAGTAATTGTACACAATTGGTTCATGTAATGGCAAAATTAGTTATAGTTTTATAAATAACCAATTTTTGCCAGCTTTGCTTTTTTTCCTTGCTGTGTTCAAGTCTTTCTGTTCAAACCCGCCCTTTTTTTGAGTGTGGGAATTTTGAAATCAAACTTAAGGCTTAGATAGGGCTTAGTTGTGAATGTTTTCTTTCCTTGTGAAGTCTGTAACCTTTTCCATTTCTTTTCAAGCGCATATAGCAAAGAACTTCCTAACGGAAAGAGATTGTTTTTCAATGAAGGATTCTCACAGAAAATCTAATCTTAAACATAGAAACCGCTAAGATTTATATATATTTTTTTTTTTACAATTTTCTTATAAACGTTGCCGAAAATCGAATAAAATGGATTTAAAAAAAGTTTTAAATATTTAAAAAAACATTTTGACCCGCATTAGAAGTCTTCATTGTCTGTAGCAATAAATCTGCACTGCTATAACCCATGAACAGTCAGGAGTGCAGTACTTAGTAAAGAGGTACAGCTACTAGACCAACGGTTGTGCAAAGATATGTTTAGAGTACCCACTTTATGAGCCTGGTGGACTCCAAATGGCTCCCAAACCCACCGTTTTTCTTGAGAGAGGTTCAATACAATTGTTGAATACAGTCTCAACTACCTATATTTAAAATAATGAAATCGTTTGAGATTTATTCCTCCCAACTTTCCGTCATCAACATAGAGGTATTTATGTATTGAGGCTCAATTAATAAATAGAATGTTTAAGTAGTTGTGTAGCTCACCCAGCTAAACACACTACTAAAAATTAAAATTTTCTATGAAAAACCTTTAAAAATATTACTCTTTCTAGTTTCTTACCAAAAGAAACTTCACTCATCACAATTAAGAACAACTAAGTTTCATTTCATAATTCTCAAATTCTCGAAAGCATCTTTAAGATCGTTTACACAGAAAAAGTAAAGATATACAGAAAGATCATTAAAATAATTCTACTCACAAAACACTTTTATATATTAGGAAAAGAATTTCGCAAATTCAACCCTGAAGAAGAAGAGGAAGTAAGGATAGTAACAAAGCCATAAATTGGTTAGGGGCCCCACCCCAGGAAGGCCATAAATTTGAATGAGTCAGAGTCACCCCAACATTATTAGGGGGCAAGTTGGGGGTATCAAGCCCACTTGTTGGTCTCACGTCCCTCCCATTGTACCAGTTATACTTTTACACTATATAAAACCTAATGTATAAAATGTGAGCTTCAATTTAAAGAGGGTAGGCTGAACTACAAATGTTTACTCTTGCGATGGCGTATACACATATTAATTATACACATGAAATATGCAATGATATGAAGATTTCGATGAACAAAAGAGTGATTATTAGATAGATAAGAGAAAACAGACAGTAAGATTTAAGGCAAGTTCGTCAATTATATCCAACACAATTAGATAAGAATAAAATAACTTAACAATAAAATGCATATTAAAAAGATGACTAAGAACAAAAAATATTAGATAATAGTCCGAGGAATAGTTGGACTCAGAAACCGCATAGCAAAATAATACCAGGTAAGCAGGTTAAAGCCGTCGATCTTGAAGGCCGTGGGTTCAAAGTCTCAAATAGACCTGTTTCTTACTTCTAGGTCCAGTAACATTCATTTCTGTCTTCATGATTCGAGTTCCTTTCAACTCTAAATAGATTTCGGAGGAAAAGTTTTAGATGATAAGATATAATAACACTGTACGATGTAAGCATTCGGTACCAAGCGCTGACAACTCGCAAGTTGCGTCCCAACACTAAGATTACGAAAGCAAATTGCCAAATAATGAAAAACCTAAGTCGACCTGAGTTAAACAACGAAGAACCTGAAGATATGTAAAAAAAAAAAATCCAAAAGGGAATAGAGTTCCAGAGAGACAGTTAAGATTCGTAATTATTTAAATATTCATTTTTTAATTTAATTTAATTTTTTTTTTCGTAGTTGTTTAAATATTAATAGGCTGATTAGTTTATACCTAATACCTATTCCTGACGACGAACTAAAGTTTAAGAATCAAAGATATAATATAGAAAATTTTATTCAATATCTTATCATTACCAAGATAATAAAACATTTGAAAACTCAAATCATTTTTGAGGTTTTTGGCGCACCTTATTAAAACATTTTGAAAAATTTTTCTTTTTCTTTTTTTTTTTACAAAACATTCTACATGTAAAAAAAAGAAAATAACATGACATTTTGCAAAGGAACTGTTTATTTTCTATCCACATTTTTTAGAATATTAACACCTACAGATGCAGAAGATGCCCATAGGTTTATGTAAATGTTTATTTATATATATTTATTACATCAATTTTATAAATTAATTTTCTTGATATTTTTGTGTCAACCGAAAGGTTTAAAGAGCCTGATGTATGAAGTGATTCAAAATCCACTTCAAAGCAGTCTAATTTTGGAATATTTTCCGAGGGAGTACGGTACTCTTTCAAGTTTGGAGTGGGGGTGAGTCGAACATAATGAATCATAGGGTGAATCAATAGATGAATTTATCAAAACAAGTTTTAGCAAATCCCTTTCCTAGTTACTAACTAGCAGTTAAAGGTCCAGTGCCTTACAACGTAGGAAATCCAAATTCGCCTTGAAGGCAGAAAAGGATGCCAAAAGATAATTCTGCTATGAAATCTTTACTTATTTATTTTTACTGTTATCTTTTTCTTGTTAAATTATTTCAAAAGTATGTAAGTCAGTTATTTACTTTATTAATTCTACAAATATTAGTTGTTTTTAAATTTAATAATCCTTTGACTGGAAGAATCTTAAGGTATTAACTTGATTTAGTGAATGAAAACAATTTCTTCCTTATTACAATATAATAATTTATTTCATATTACACAGCAACGTTTCGGGAGATTTCCCCCATCTTCAGGCTGCTGATAACAAAAAACTTATATTTAACATATAATTATTCTCCTATTAGTCTTATTAGCTAATATCTTATGATATTATTGTCATTAATGAGTAAAAAATTTTTCAAAAGTCCTACATTGCAGGAGAACAACTACCTTTCAAGGTAATTGTTCTCCTGCAATGTAGGACTTTTGAAAAATTTTTTACTCATTAATGACAATAATATTATAAGATATTAGCTAATAAGACTAATAGGAGAATAATTATATGTTAAATATAAGTTTTTTGTTATCAGCAGCCTGAAGATGGGAGAAATCTCCAGAAACGTTGCTGTGTAATATGAAATAAATTATTATATTGTAATAAGGAAGAAATTGTTTTCATTCACTAAATCAAGTTAATAGTTGTTTTTATTTATCATTTTTTTATTTATTTCATGCTCGAATTACGTATTTATTATTACCCGAATCTTGAAGATATTATGTTACTAATTGATCTTATTATTTAAAATTATTCAATAGTCATAAAATTTTTATAATATCCAATATAAGGTTCACCAGGCCAAAGAGCTAATAAAGAAAACTTATGGAACGTTTCAAAGCTATATGTGTTATAGAACTCAATAATTATTTTCAACAACTATTTAGGCCTTTAACAGTAAATTACTTAGTGATCCTCAGACAATCCCTGTCAGAGTAGTTTTCCAGGCGCAGTATAAAGGGGATAATACCGGGTCATCGAGGTAATTGTTCCGCTTCTGTTGGCCTATTACTATAATTAGGTCGCTGGGGCGAAAACAAATTTCCATAATTGCTACTCAAATTACACTTGTTAATAGAGTGCGCGCTCACTTGTCGAAATTACTTCTTGTAAGGTATTAATTAATAAGGTCGAGGAAAGATTTATCTCTGTATCGTATGGATGAAGAAGTGTGGCGGCTTTTCGTAGTGTATTAAATTTTAACATACATGCTGCTATTATATTACAATTGGATGATAGGTATCTAATAAAAAGCATGGATGTTGTTACGATTGCCATGGTAAGATAAAAACACTGGCGATATCTGCGTAGACAAAAGGGATTATGGGGAAAAACAAAACACGAGCGATATGTTTAGACGATTGGGCTTTGGTTTTGTGAAGGGGAATCTTCAGCACGTCCTGGATAAGAGAGTTGTGGCATTACATCGTTAGAGATTATATCTCTATAATTTTGGTGATACGGTGACCGGAAAGGAAATATCGGACAACCTTGTGTTCTACCAGGAGTACGCCCAAAGACTACGTGGGGTTCGAACTAAATTTTATTTTAATATCACTTTTATATTCCTTTGTGCAGTAATGTAATAATAGTTGATAAGGTTAATCATTTAAGTTAAAGTTAAGTCAACCTATAAGTTCTCATTGTTTTATTAATTGATATGAATTATTTTCTTTCCTTTTTCATTCTGTGTACATATATTTCTTCTTATCATTAAACTTTTGTACATATAGTTCTTCTGTTCATTCTTATGCATGTACACTGCTTTCAACTTGTTAATTTTACCTATGTATGGTATTTACGTTACGTTTACTTAATATTTCGATAATTCAACAGGTGGAAGGTAACGCCCCTAGGTTTTCTGTTATCTTCATGTAAAGGTATTCGCCAGTGGTTATAATTCGATTATTATTTATATACGGGTATATTGTGGGCATATTGTTTCGATGTTTTCGTTATTTCCGAGGAAAAAATAACGTGGCGCCTAAGGAGCAATATATTCTTTATTGTTTTGTCTTTTTTTTTTTCCTTTTGGCGATTATACTTTTTTTTTTATTATTTTCCTATAACTCACCCCCTTCTCCGCTGAGCGTGGGCAAATATAAACGATATGTAAGGATAGATCAAAATTTGCGGTTATTATGTTTATTTAGGTGTCCGTAATGATTATCATGACAACTTCATACCCCTAGAGAAGACAAATTAGTTACATAAATCTTTTAATAAGTACGTAATCGTAGGGTCAAAGGGTAACCGTAGGTGTATTGGAAACTAATTGACCGAGTGTAACATATAAAAGGAAGATGATGTGGCAAAAAAATGAAAAAAAGGTTTCCCCCCACTTTGTAGGACTTCATTGTGGTTAAAAAAGATAAAAGCAACTAAAATAATGTAACAAAGTGACAGAAGAGATAATAATAATAATAAAAAAAAAAAAAAAAAAAAAAAAAAGGAGGAAACATTCACTAACCTAACGATATGAGCATCCAATTAATTATCTAAGACTGCTTAACATGACAATCATAAGGCCTATTTGGACTTGAGTGAGATTTAGGGCACCACCATTTCGAATTCCTCTCGTATCCAATCTTTACAATCCTTCGTAAAATCCCCAATGTTTCTTTGGACCAAATAAAATTATCCATAAAGACCTTAATTTTTCATATGTAGCCGATGTAGCCCGAATTAGATACCAATCCTTTAATAATAAAACTCCTTAACCACCCAAAACCAATAGTTTCTAACTTTGCATCCTCTTGTATTCTTCATAATCCCACTCAGGCACTTTAAATGTCCTCGAGAACTTCTACTTTAGAAATGTTATTAGAGTATACCATGTATAAATGGGTAGTTTCTTAACAAATCTTTCATGTCGTGTTAATCACATGACCGAGGTTACGGTAAAAAAATAAATAAAAAACAATTAAAACTATTTATTGGCCTACGTTCCGCCCTACTCTCCAGGGTTTCATCAGGGCTAAAAAAAATGCAAAACAACTAAATATGGGTTGATTGTTGGTTGTGAATAGTTAAAATTTATGTAAATTAAAAATTGAAAGGAATATGGTCCGGGTGCGGTCAAGAAAAACTCAAATAGTAGAAATATACTAATTTAATGAGCCAACGTTTCGCCCCACGTTGCAGGGCTTCTTCAGGGCTAAAAAAGATACAAACACATAGTTACAAAAGGAAAACAAAAACCTAAGTGTAAAATAACAGGGGTATAAAATGTAAAAAAGTAAGATATAATAAG
>NW_027105232.1:936572-938175 GCF_000696795.3 Halyomorpha halys
AATAAATAACAAACTAAACAAATTAAAAATTATGTAAATGATTGAAAAAATTATTTAAAGATTAACAAAAAGAGATATACAAAAATAAGTATGTATATAAAAGTCTATTTTATTTTTACAAATTACTACTCCACTCACTGCACCTCTTATCATATATTTTTTACTTGTGCTATTATAAAAACAAAATAGTGATATTTTACGACGATGGTAAGACCTCAAATTAAAAAAAATTCAAATCTGTACCACTGCAACCCACGAAGAGTAAGGGGCTCAGTACTTTGTCTTGTACTGTTACAAGACCAACGGTTGTGCAAGGAGGTGATTTGGTCAGAATTGCGCTCGACCACCAGATTTTTACCCAATTAAGGGCACCCAATTTGTGAGGCTGAGTGAAGACCTCAAATAGTTCATCTAAATAAGAACTCTATTTTTTTTTAAAACTCCTTCAACAAAAAAATTTTACGATTGAAGATATTAGAGCAAAATAGAACACAATATTAGAACTTATTGAAAAAAAAAAAATCCCATCCAAGGTAACGCTTAAAACTCGAGCTATTCTTTCTTCAGTTTAGAAAAAATAACCTGATTCAAAAGAAGAAAATGTAGCTCAAATGTACTGTAAACAGGAAAATCAAAACGGTGTAATTACAAACAGTTACTTGTCTTCAAAGCCGCCCTCCTCCTACTATATAATTTCCTTGGGATTACCGCCCATTTTCACAGCGGTCTTCTCCGATTCTCCTAGACCATTTTCTTCTCCAGCATCGAGACAATTGAAAATTTAGTCATGCCTTTTGGAATAATCAAAATTGGATGGGATCTAATTCCAGTGATTCATGGCACATGAAAAACCGTGTAACTGGTAAGTGGTGCCGATCTGGTAATAAAAGGACTGTAGAAAGCATGTTATCAGACCTCATAGGCGCAAATGTGTAACCTTTTCAATTACCATTAGAAATTTTTAAAAAAAACCTTAGTATTCTTGGGTAAAAAACGGTATAGGTTCGAATCCGGCTTGAGGGGATGATTTTTAAAAGTTAAATTAACATAAATTATAATTTTTTTCCCCCATTTCATTATTGCCTGTAACACTTTTTGTAATTTATTATAATATTTTATTTTCGAATCACATTTAACAATCCTTTCACAGGAAATTACTACCCTCTAATGATCCATAAATTTATTTTCCCTCATATAACTCACAAAACACAAACACTATCATATGATGGTACTCTTTATATAATTAAAATTTAAATTGATTTTGACTTCCTTATTTATTTACTTTTTATTCAAAAGGTATTTATTCTATGAAATTATTTTTATAGTTTTGTTTTTAAATCTTATGGTAGATGTTATTCGACCATTTTATTCCAATATAATAGTAATTTATTTACATTAGAGCAGTATTAATTAATTACTTTCAATGAATGTTTATTAAGGTTAAAAATTAATATTTTTTGAATCCTGTTTTATAAACAATAATTTAAAATTCAAAAATTTTAGTTTCTGGAAAAGTAGTATTTCCTATTGTTTATTGTGTACCTTTTATTACCTATTAAAACCCCTTGATACCTGTATTGAAAAAAAATTTTGCACTTGATGC
>NW_027105232.1:938391-968467 GCF_000696795.3 Halyomorpha halys
AATAATATATAAAAGTAAAAATATTAAATAAAAAAATCAATGCAGCTCCTGTAATCCAAAAGAAATGGTTTAGAGCTCTATAATCTAAAGAAAATGGAACAAACCCGATATTCCTAATCAAATTTAAGAGAACGACGGAAATTAAAAAATTCATAAAAATTTTTATATATTTTTACCAAAATGCATACATAAGGATTTTAAAGGACCTTACTTATTCGACTAGCTATTTCCTTTAATGCGTAATCACTAAATTCAATCTGCTTTAACATCTTAAATTTATCACACTTGACTTGAAATGTGAAAAAGAATAATTTACTGTTTAAAATAATTGCTATATACCTTTTCCATCAGGCTATCATATACTTCTCGTTATAGGAAAAATATAACGGTTTTATATATAAAATCTATATGATACGGAGCCACTAATCGAAAGCAAAAGCACTCAGCAGTAAGCTTTGAAACCTCTTGCCTTGGTACGGTCCAAAAGAGATGAATTCCAATTTACAGAATGGACCGGGTTGCCATACCGACCGCCTAAATCAATAATCTACGAATAACGTGCCGTCTGTGCACTTGCAGATGAAAAGATAACCGTTTCTCGTCAAACAATTAATTTTTAATTAATACAAATTATTTTAAAGAATTAAGAAGTTAATATTTATAACTTAAAGTAAATTTATTATATCATATATACCTCGTATATAATACAAAAAAAGTTAGTTAGTGGGACAATGATTAATTGTTGTTTCAGAAGTAAATTTTATTTTTATAAATTAATACTTTCTAAGAACAAATGTTTTATCAAGAAGGGACATTAATTCATTTAAAATTTGGATTAACATTAATTAAAAGACGTATAAAAGTATAAAAAATTAAGTAAATGTAATTCTTTAAGTCTAATAAATTGCAAAATAGCTAAATTGTTATTCAGAATTTTTTGTACAAGTTGTAGATTTATATGATTGATAGTGTACATCCAATGAAACTTCTACAAAATAGACAACCAGGGGAAATATGGTTTTATCCGTTATACAATGGTGTCCGTTAAGAAGGGGTTAATATAGAAAGAATACAAAAATGTAAGACCGACAAAACCAATAATTCAATTTTCACTATTTTAAAAAATAATCCGGTGCGGTCACACTTCGTTTACTAGCCTATTTTGAATTAAAAGTAATCCTAGGGCATTTCAGAATAGATATTTTTATATTATTCCCTACGGCAAAACTTTTTCATATTAATTTTCCAAACTTTCAGTTGACAAACTGGCCAACCGTTTTTAGTACATTGAAATTTAATGATTAAATATTATCATTTAGTACATGCAATCATCTGAAAGACTCAAATATAGGTCAAGTGAAATTAAAAAGTAATTATTTAATAGCAATGGTGACAAGCAAACACTATCAAGTGATGTCTTTTCGTTTTTGAGGTAGGCTGATGAACATACAGACTATTTTACAAAGTTTGGTTATTTCGACTCAGTTTAAAAAACGTGTATTTCCGTCGAAAACCGGAAATCAAAATTTTCCATGACCGTAAACATTTTTCTTATTTCAAATATATGTGAGCGAAAGTAAAAAACAAGGCATCATTCTAGGAACATTTCTTCCTAACTATCGTTCTGTAGGACACATACATACGTAGTAGTACATAAATTTGAGAACTTACGAACAGTAGTTAAATTTTGAGGATCATCCTGGGGTTATCTTACGGGATTACGTTGCAGATAAAATAAAATTGGCGCCCTATTATCGCAAAAAGTCGTGAATGGGATTAATTTTCAATCGATTTAGGAACTATATGTAACTCTAAATTTATAGAGAGGTTTAAATTGTTTTTAAATACACTGAATGATGGCTGTACAATAACTAAATGTCTCTTGTTGGTCAATACTTTTCCATTGTGGAATTATGAGTTTGTACATTAATATTTTATAAAGTGATCGCTATAGATAAGTTAAATGTCCAAATGGGAAATAATATTGGTCTCCGCGTATGGACGAGATGGATTTAGTAATAGAGGGATTAGACCTAAAATAAGATTGCCACGTTCAGGACACCCCTTTTAACGGAATATCACAAGGGCGTACACATGTTCAAAACCATTGGGGAGGCGGAGGAATGCTATATTCGTTCAGGTTGTGACATTTCAGCAAGGAAAAGGCAAATGAAACCTAAATTTTAAGAAAATGGCATATCATTATAGCAGTGCTTCATTAGTAATTACAATTATTTAATTGAAAAAACATTCTTTTATTAAATAAATCTTTTTTTTCACTTCTGAGGGGAGGTGGAGGGCAACCACCTTCTGGGTACGGCCATAGAATATGATATATTCCTTCAAAACAAATATACTATTCTGAACTATAAACTTCCTTGGAATTGGTAATAAGTACAGTAGAATCTACATGAATACAATCTGAATAAATCATATCTAGATATTTTTAGAACAATTTATTTAATGAAATAAAAACTGGAGTAGATGATAGGTTCATAGCGACTAACATTTTAAGAAGGCTATATAGAAGGTAAATAGAAGTAGGAAATGCCACACTTAAATGAAAACAAAGGGTCCTCAGAAAGAATTTTTTTAAGAGAAACGAAGTCATTAGCATTAAAAAAGAGAACTTATTAGCTCCTAAACAATTCAGTTTCTTGTTAAGATACTAATCTACATTTATACTTAACTAAAACGTAAAAAGACTTGTACAGATCTTGCGAAATCACCTTCACCAATGTTAGATAACTTACACTGTATTTTTAAAGTGCAATATCTAGAGACCTAATTTTCGTGAAGATGCATCTTTTGTTCCATGGTTTCGAATTCACTAAAAATCAACAGAAATTCTAATCATGGAAAGAATGTTCTATTGAAACTACTACAATATTAGACGATATTGAACATTTTTGGCACAAAATTCATTTTAGTTTATTTCTTGAAGTTTTAAATATAAAATCATTGTTTAATTGACTAAATTATCAGTGATGTATAAAAAAATATCACGAAAAAGTTAAATTTCAGTTAAACCATTTATTTCCATCTCGTTCACTAGTTCTAGTTTGGCTTGATCATTGCCACGATCTGTGGAAAGTGCAAACCCTAATCCCTGCTCAAAGCATTGTAAGTATACTATTTATAAAAAATATAAAAAAAAAGAAAGTAAAATTGTATTATTTCGAGTTATTGGCTATAGTTCACTTCATACTTATCCAGACGTTTCGTATCATCCGTGAATAGCCATAACAAAAATAAGTGTACAAAACTATTGGATTTAATTTACACCCGAGTGAAAAAAACGTATTTTCATTGGTCTACTTCTTGCAAAGAGAAAGGATTACAATATTTTTTCTCCTTGGTTATAAACAAAGGTTAACTAACTATTTAATATATAAAAAAATATATTATCTTTTATATAACTGTTAATTTTTGGAACTGTCACAATTGAAAGTTACAATGAAGAGGAGGTTCCACGTGACAGGATATTTGATGCTCAAGTCTGTTGCGCTTGCGCAGATAGTTGATAGTACAAGCAAATACTGACAGTACGACAGCAAATGCAATTTATACAGTCCTAGTGGCTCCTATAGCTGTCACTATCACCATTACTATCACCTTGGAATGTCAATTGAGCAGTGCGTGGCAATAAGAAGGCAGCTTCATTTTTGGTCGTTGTTTCCATTTTCCAACACTCAAGAAACTGTGCCTCAAAAAATATTGGGACTATCTATTAATAAAATGGTTTATAAATGTATCAAGTAATATTTATCGAAAAATAAACGCAAATCATTTTCGACGGCTTTCAGCCGTCTCTCCCTTAGTCTAAGTGACCATTTGTTTCCTAAACCACAAGTGATAACCCACTATACTCTATATGATGTGATGGAAAAAAGGTGGAATAGCAAACAGAATTCCAGTTTTTAACATGTCATTTTAAAGGGGTGAATAAAATGCTTGATATATATTGACTTGAAAGCTCGCTTCAACTTGTTGATCCTCTCAAACGATCCTAATCCCCTCAGACGTGGAGCTTTCAGAAAGCCACCGGCGGCTAACAACGTGGATATTCTGCCGTAGGGAGGATCGAGTCGCTAATCCTGTAGGAGCTGCTAGGGAGCATAAAGGAGGATTGCTAAAGGTAAACCTTTAGAAAGGCACTGCCTCGTCTTTATCACGTCTCTACCTTTATGATCCATCCTAGCCAGAAAGCTGTATCTGAGAATTTTATTATTACAAATCAGCCAACTGGACGCTAGTCTAGCATAGCTTAAACAACAAGGAAAAAATAACAAATACAAAAATTATTTATCAATAAGATAAACTATTCGAAAATTAAAGAATGATTAAGGTACTTTGGGATAAACACGATATTTGACAGGATGCTACATATGCTATGAACAGCAGATAATATAATTGGGTTCTTTTTGTCGAAGATAAAAAGAAAACAGACAATGATTACAACGTATGTTATATAACTGATTAAGCATGAAAATTATTTCAATGAGATACTTTATCAGAGGTCTAAATATCATACAGTAGAGTTTCCTTGAAGTGAGGTACGACCAGGGTTGATAAGAGTGCGCTAAACCAGCCTTTGAATGTACCTTGGACAACAAGCAGTTCCTTTTGTTTACTTTCAAACATGGAAAAATTAACAACTCCTTCACTTAATTGTACTGTGTATATGCGGACCAGTACGAAATAACTGTAAAGTACGTGCATATTTAAACCTAAACATTTGACATTGTTACATTTGATTTCAAACATTTTTTTGGTACCATCCGTGTGGTATATGGCTTACACATAAAATGGGTACAGTTTTACCATGTCCTTGTGTTCAAAGAGAAACATTAATATTTCTAACTTCCCTTATTTATATATTTAAGACTGTCTAGTACAAAGCAGACTAATGTGTAAGTAACTGACAAGTAAATGGAAAATTTACGATAAAGTAACACTATTGATAAAATAATATTTTTGAACTGAGATAAATTCGTTTAAATAGGAGAAATACAGGACAGGTTAGGAGAGCCCATAAAATAGAAATTGGAGAAAAATCTAGCGATTGAGCCCGATTATGAACAAATCACCTCCTATTATAACCATTATTCAAGCAAAGGTACTTTCTTACTTTTACGGGTTGCAGGGAAATAGATATCCTTAGCCAGTGGTTGGATAATAAGAAAAAGGTAGACTGATGACGGAAGGGAAACAATGTTCATCATTACATATCTGTCTCATGAGAATCTATATCGGAAATAAATTAAAAACATTACCAATTTAATGGTTGTTAATAGGATGACATTAAGGAAATAGAAGTCGTTGACTTTGATTAGAATCTATCAGTAAGCAAGGTTTCCGATGTTGCGAAGTTATTACCAAACGGATTGTCTTTACGACACTTCACGCTTTCTGATGCTTAAATGCTACGCTTGGCCAGTTGCATGAACGCACCAAAATAGACAAAATAAATTCATAGGAACTGCGCCTCGGCCTCCTGCACTAGCTGACAGAGTGCAATGCTCCGCCATAGCACTTTCTAATGCCCCTATCATGCCTACATCCATTACCTCAGGTAAAGAACAAAAAGAAAAACCCCCATCCTCTAATGTTATATCTCGTGACATCCTGAGGGCTTCTGGTACACGATGGCTGTTCTTTACAGTTATCTACCACTTCCATACTTTCTAGAATGACGACGATCATCCTGTCTCCGAGACATGATAGTATCATCTACATCAGTATTGTAGGTGTCCACCTAAAATAACACAAAATACCCCTTTCGACATTCAATACAGTCCTATCACTTGTTAACTATTTTAAAGTACATTATTTTTGCATCTGAAGGTAAATGAGGTAGGCAGAGCCTGGAGCAAGTGGCCAGAGAAAAGACAACAATGCAGCATTGTCGGCGTTGTTTATTAAGCATTGTTTACTAAAATGGAGAAGTGGAACGGGGTTCATTACCCAGAACTCCTTCTAGGCCGTTGCGATGGCTACGATTTGTAACGCTGCACCAGAACGGCAACTGATTAAAAATAATGAGTCCAAGGAAGATTCATTACGTATCAGAACCAATACAAATTTTCACGGTGTATAATGTCAGAATAGAATCTCTAAAATAGAAATAATATCGACAAGCAACAAAAATATAATTTACTGTTATAATCATCACTCTAAACTATAATATAATATCTCTAGTAAAAATTTAATAAACAAATAAATATTATCCGTCCAAAAAACGTTTCATAACATTTTCTAAAGATTTCTTCACGAATTCTGAGCGCATTCCTTCAAAGATTTTCACATTTGCATAATATTTTGAATATTAATGGCATATTGAAATTTAAATGAATATTAAATGCAAAACTAGGACGAAAATTAAATAGGTATAAAAGATTTTACAAGTAAGAGGGAGGTTGAGACAGCCATGATCATTTTACTTTTTTTTTTTTTGCTATATACCTTTGTCCGAACCATATTAATGCATCGCAATCTATAATATTGTAAAATTCTTAGTGCATTATTGATAATACAATTTTTTTTTTTCAAAAATTAAGCGTGCGTTATTGGTAGATAGAAGACAAAAATCTCATTCATAAAATTGATCAAGGGTCCATTAACAACTTTTAACTCTCAAACAAAATAAATCAATAGCTGAAAATATACTTAACACCTTCTTCTAAACATACACCAACCACAACATCAACTGAAACTCACCTGAAACAAAAACAAAAAAAAATGAAAATAATTTGAAACAACTTAATAAATAAATACAACTATTTTCAAGCTTATAATTAATTATATAATTTAAAATGTCTACGGAGTAGTCCCTTTCTTTAATTCTGATATTACATGTGCCCGCGGGAACTAATATAATTTATACAAATGAAAAAAATTTTATGTTATAAATTAAGAGATCATTAGGATGAAATAATCTTTACTTAAATAGAATACTAGATAAAAATTATTGAACAATTTTAAATAACAATTGATTATGTTTGCATTTGAAACAAATAAGACAGTTTTGGGGTAAATAGGACCAGGGCTACTACTATGGAATAACTATATGTAGTTATGAGAGTACTGTCGTACAAGATCTGAAAGCTGATAGTACACTTAGCGGTAGTGAAACTACTTTCACGTTAAAGCCAGTTTACACAGTGACATTCAAAGCAATCACAGCTATGTATGAACTGTATAATAGGTACTCATTAAACATTTACTGAAGCACTAGATATGGCTAAATTGCTGACAGTACTTTACAGTATAGCGTGGTAACTGATAGTAAATATTATGGTTGTGGAACTACAGTCTGTTTAATTCAATTTACACGGTGACACTAGACAGCCACTGACGACCCTTATTGTCGTGGAACTACAGTAGTACTATCAGGTCTATACGATAAATGGCAGCTTCTGTTGCGGTACTGTAGTTATTTTCACCTAAGACCGGTTTATTAGTGAATTATTTTTTTATTATAACTAATTTTAATCAATAAAAAAATTGCATAGACGCCTGTCACCAGCATATAGTCAGTGAATACTATGGTCATTGGTACAAAACTATATAGGACCTCTGATATAGACAAAAAAAATCAGAAACATTACTGCCAAAACCGTGGAGTAAATATCATCACAGAAACATTTCTTTTCTTTATCCGAATCAATCATTTAATCAAGCAAATTTACAACATAAAACACCACATTGTTGCAAAAATAAAACGTTTCGAAGGGAGAGATCCACTTAGAGCCACAGGAGCATAAAGACACGATATGGAAGTCGGGTGACCCAAAACCGGCAGACCATGGTAACTAGGTGTAGAAAGTGATAATAGAGAAAACTTCAATCTCATCTTAATAACGGTCATTAACCGAGTTTGCAGTTTGTAGTTTCTTCTTTGTAATTTGGAGAAATTTCTAGAATAAAAAGAATTCGATATAGCGAATTCGAAACATCCCAATGTAAAAGCAAACAGAAAATAGTACATAACATAAATAGTTAAAGTAACGGTAAATATTTTGTTTCATCGCTGCCGAAGGAAGGGAAAGGATCAATAGAAATGTAGGAAAAAAAAAAAAAAACAAACATTTTCAGTTTTTTACATTTTAAAAATCAAGTAAAAAAAAATAGCATCGTGAACTACAAATGGAATCGATTGATTTAATAAAAAAAACCATTTTTAAAATTTCACTTCCAGTTACCAGCAGTTCAAAGTGCAGTAACTAACAACATTGGAAATTCAAATCCCATTAATATGAACTTTATATTAATTTATTTTACCTTACTCTATATAATTATATATTTACTATTATTTTTTTTTTTTTTATTTTTCTGAAATTATTTTTTTATTATGTTTTACTTAATTAATATTTAATGAATATAATTTGATTTTGGTTGTTATTTTCTCATTAATTCTTAAATTAAATTTTTTTTTCATAATTTATAATTGGTTAAAGCATTGTACAAAATGTATTCTATTAGGCAAACCTATATTTCGAAATCACCTCGTCTTATTTAGACTAATTTTAATACATTAGATACCATCCCCTTACTTAGGTTTAAGCATGTATAAATGCATTTTACTTAAAAATCTATATTTTGGAAGCTATATTCCATTTAGGCTAAAGTTGGAAACTAAAGAGAAATAGATCTATTATCAATTTCAATAAATATTACTTAGGCTTACTTATGCGAAAAACTAATTTCCTGGATACACCTAAGCATCAACAATGGCTCATCACGTAGATTTTATTCATAAATATAGATGATTACAAACACAATAAGAATATACATAAAAAAAAAGCTAATTTTCAGAAAACGAAATAAGAGGATAAAAAACTAAAAGGGCTTAGGATAGATTTTATCAAATGTTATCATTATCAACCAGGTTCGAAGAAAAAGCAATTTTCTAGATAAGCCCATGCTTCAATAACGGAACGTCCTATAGATTTTATTGTCAAACGATAAATTAATTAGCTTTAAAGTAAAAGTAATTATGTACCATTCGATAGAAATATAGAGAAACAAAATATCCAGGAAATGTAAGGGATTTTTAAATTCGGCAGTTCATAAAAGAACTTAGCTCCTATATTAGGGCCAAATGTAATTAACTGATCCGGATTAAATTGGAGTTAATCATAGTGATAGCGCTAGTTAATTTAAAAAGGCGTTGCATGAATGAGGGTACCTCTTCGTGCAAACTAGATAATGCATATTAAATATGCAAGGACTGTTCTAGGGAATGGCCCATGGCAGGTCATAGTTCTCGCATGCTGCTTCGAATCCCAAAGGATATGATAAAAAGAGAGCTGGACATATTTTAAGCCATTTTATTTCATCATCAAAAATATTAATTAATTGATACTTTATTTAATGGAGTTACAATATTCCAAAGAAATTTGATAAACTGATCAACTGAAAAAAAAAAATTACACTTGAATCAGAGATTTTAGTTTTTTTTTTGTTTGTACACGATAACGGTAAGTTACATTAATTGATGTGATAAATATGTGAATAAATCAATCAAATTAGTTGTATATATTTATACAAATTTCTTTTCTTAAGGCAATCCACTATTTTCGGAATATGAAGGCTGTTATCTTTTAATAAAGTTGCCAAATGATGCGTTAATCCGCTGTCTATCAAACGCCTGCAGTCTGTCAGTAAGTGTTTAACAATTAGCGCCACGTTACACTGTCTACACGTTGGTCTAGATGTCCCTGACAGTAAGTATTCTTGGGTTAGTCCAGTCTGTCCAATTCGTAGTCTAGTCAGTAATACTGCGAAATCAGATATTTAAGAAAACAATATATGTCACAGAGACCAATAATTAAATTTTGTATGTCTCTTAAACTATTATATAGCTATTCAAGATTATATGCGTCATTATGGTATTCAAATTTAATTTTTTCTGATTTATGGGGTTCCTAAAATGAATCAATTGACGGGGAAAAGGAAGATAATAATAACTCTGGACCTATTAAGTTGTTTCATTAATGCTTACTCGAGAAAAGTTTAGAGAATTTCAAAACCAACGAAACTGACTGATTTTTTGTTCATATTTTCTTCTTAAATTATTTATAATTTTTGTTCAAACTTAGTTTTTAAGTATTTGGTTTTATAATAAAGTATCCTCTTTGCATTTTATATGAAAAGAAGTTTTACAGTAGTTGATCTATTCGTAGGAATAACCATTTCCCTGATATTTACTTTAATAAAATCACTAAATGGCGTTTTATTGTTGTTGTTGGAAACTGTGATTTTTATGTAGGAAGTCATTAAAAAACTTTAAAGTGAATTTAAGAAGCTCAATTTTGAATATTTGCAATGTCATAATATAAAAAATTGTTAACTTGCTTGCATAAAAATATCAAATAACAATGATCTTTTACTATTATAGATTATAACAAGCAATAAAAAAATATATATTTTTTAAAAAAGATTTTTACCCCGTACTATATAGGGCTATGCTCCTTTAACAAGTATCTAACTCAATAGAAAAGAAGCAGTTCCAAATTTTAAACATCTCTTAAAAAGGGGTTCTTCAACTCACCAATTCAAGTTTTGTTTGAGTGTCAAGTCTTCTCAATGCTCTGAGAATGAAGATAATTTTAGAATTTTTTTAAAGATTTTTTTTATACAAGGATTATTTATTTATTTATATACTTGCTTCATCACACCTGTGAGTCAGTTTTCTATTGAGAGATGGGGAAGACTGTATGTTATGCTACCAAATTATCAACCATATCAGAAGCGATAGTTAACTCACTCGAATAATAACCTTAAACTTGTAAGGCGCATACAAAGCCTTAGTAAGCAGTTTATTCCCAGAGATTTGCATAATACAAACAATCGGGGAAGGCTGGTCACGTCTAGGGCGTAGCTAACTGAATGGGAATCAGATTGTTAAGGAGCCCCTCTCTGTAGACTAATAGTTATACGGGCCCAGTTGTTCAATATGTCATGATATACTGGAGCAGTTAGTTATATTTAGAGAAAGCTTGATTATACCTTTCTCTCGCACCTGTGCACGGCTTTTCAATATTTCCAACACGGTAAGGCAACAGCCCGACCAAATGTTGGAATGAATAAATAGGAAGAGAAACTCTTACGATTATAACTGAACTGATGGACAGCTCAATCAATTCAATATATCATTAATTACATAGTTTACAGGATATTATAAAACAAAAATTACATTGATGGGACAATAGGATAAGCCTCAGTATATAATATGATGATCAAACATGGACAAACGGATAATTCAATCAAACATTTTTCAATCCATATCACGTCGGTACAAAATCAATGGTGCGTCTTTCCAAATTAAAGGGAAAAAACTAATATCGACCATAATTCAAAAACAAGTCAATTAATAGGAAAAGAATTCACTGTGAACTGCTTGCAGAGACTGGTCAGTCAAAATCTCAAGACATGAAAGCGGGATATGAGCTATCCATCAGAACGCCCTTTAACAACAAGGAATGCAAGTACAGTTGGCAAGAGACCACGTGGGAGGCCAAAAACCAGATGGATAGACGGAATCACCAAAGATTCGAAAGAATTGCATGCAGCAAACTGGATAGCAGTAGCACAAGATAGGCAGGAGTGGAGAAGGCTGGTTCGGGCTGCCAAAGATCTACAAGATCTGTAGAGCCAACCAAAAAAATAAGTCAATTAATCATTTTGTACTGTGGGTTATGGATGTTATATATTCAGTCAGAAAATTTCAGCAAAGCGAATAAAATAAATAACCAGGCTAAAACGCAAAAAAATGAAGTTAGCAAAATCTTTAGATACTTCACTTTGGCTTGGGACCGGCGTGATGAAGTTAGAGATCTGATTGTATCTTTTGAGCAAATAATCAACTAGTAGTACTTAGCTGACAAACTATCCGAGTTCCCATGAGGTAGCAAATGACCTGACAGAATTCACTTTCCGAAAATGATAGGGGTGAACATTAGTGTGATGACAGGTTGGAGAGGAGATGCACAAGACAGACTGTTGCACATGCAATCTGATCCTGGGAGCAGCCACTGCAACCGACAGTAATGAGCAGAACCAACTTACTCGAAACAAGATGCTATCACCTCTAATCACCTCGAGCGGGCGGATTTCTAAGGTCAGGGTTCTGGGTCTGTGGGCTAATTCATAGTTAGTTCTTAATTCTATGCA
This sequence comes from Halyomorpha halys, assembly GCF_000696795.3. Lineage (NCBI taxonomy): Eukaryota > Metazoa > Arthropoda > Insecta > Hemiptera > Pentatomidae > Halyomorpha > Halyomorpha halys. Next base: position 950,569 of record NW_027105232.1, read on the forward strand.
ATTTATACCGATATCATAGACATTGGATTTCTGGCTCGAATAATTCCTATAATCCTTGCGGAACGAAAAAAATATTTTAGGAATAACTAAAGTACAAAACATCTCTATAAACGTTAGAGTCACTCATTTGAATGAGTGTGAAATTTTCCACAGAACAAGAATCATGTAAATTAGATCTGTATTAGCGATGATGGGAATCCATTTTACCCATGTCCATACATAAAATCAAGGTTTAGCGAGGCCGAAATAACCAATTGGTATCTAAATAGATCTGTCCTGTTAGGCATATATTAGGCCAATATATAAAGATATCGACGCATTCTATCCCTTACCCTTAGGACGTTTACCCATCGGTTCACTGATTATTAACATTTCTGGGATCCGTTTGTTGCCATATTATTTACATCCCATATTTATCGAGCGCAGTTCTCACAATTTGGCGTTGTGTTGTCTGCTAAATTATTTTTGTACGAATATTTTATGCAATCTTTTATTTAAAAAAAAAAAACTTAAGATGTTGTTCTTTCCTTACTGTAAGAGGCCACAATTCATAACCGTGAAAAACCGTAGGGATGATACTAGTTTTGCAAATTTTAACTTTAAAGTTTCTGCATTGAAGCCGCGAGCTAGGGCTATTTCGATAATGAAAAATGACAAGCAATTTCCACTTTTATTTCCTCATAAATTTTGTTTTTTCTAGTAATGATAGAACCTAAATAATGAAACTACCTGCTCAAATTTATTCCATATCTTTTACAAATGACTGACCTACATGACTGTATCAAGGCCAATCTGGACATACGGAGTTGAGCTTTGGGGCTCCACTAAACCTTCGAAATCCTCTCGTATCCAATCATTGCAACCAAAATTCTTCGTAAAATCCTCAATGCTCCTTACTTTGTCACAAATAAAATCATACACAAAGACCTTAATGTTCATATTTAACCGATCAATCCCGAAGCAGATATCACTCCTTCCATTACAAACTCCCTAGCCATCCAAACCAACCAAACTAGTTTCTAACCTTGCTTCCTCTTCCATTCTTGAAAATCCTCCGAGACACCTGAAAAGAAGATGGTGACGAGACCTGGTAATGTAAAACGTCATTACGAGTGCTATCAATAGGGTAGTTTCTCTACACGACTGTAACACTCAATTTTAACCGAGATTAACTTTACTAAATGTATTATAATGTACAGTTGTAAATATCAATAAATACAATTTTTTAAAAATTACATATCTCTGAAATTGTTGTCGTTGCTGTTGTTAACCATATATTTTATTTTATCAGTACTTATTTCGAAATATATTTGCTAACTAACTTCTATCAACGTTGTTAAATTTAGTTTAATGGTTTCCTCATCTGGAAATTGGTACCTAGCTGTACCAAACCATCGACATACCCTAGTAGTACCGATATTTTGCCTCCTAGAGTTTTACCCTTTTCGGAATAAATCATCTTTTTTATAACACATTCTAGTACTAATAAATAAAATTAAATCAAACTTAAGTTTTTTTTAACGGTATCCTCTCTTTTGGTATAGGCGTGGGATAAATATAAAAATAAAAATTTAAGTTATTTAAAAAACAATAATTTCTAAATCCTAAACAATAATTTATTTCACGAATAACTCGAAAAGTACACATTTCGCTCATTTAAAATCGTGATTATTGCATTTTAATTTTTACGTAATGTGTGAGTTAAATTAATGTTGGACTTTTTCCATACACTCCGGATCAACCGGTTCTACAAGTCAACCAGTGACGTCCTAGTACCGATTAGGACGGATATGCGGTGTTCTGTATGTTATAGATTGTAATGAGAAATAACACTATAATACAATGAATCATTTAATTACCTCAATTAAACCCAACAAACGTAGCATGATAATTACAAGAGGATACGATAGACAAAATGGGTTTCCCCTCGATGTGGCAGAGTATAAAAGATCCCCTTATCCCATACTAACAGGTTGCAAGGGGTAAATGGGGCGAGAGCTGCCCAGGACAATAGGAAACCTTGGGGCCAACTGTTACTGGATTCCCAACATCCTTCGGTATCTGCGGTTCCCCTCTGTCCTCATGAATAGGGAAATCCAATACAACATAATAATAAATATATTAAGACGCTACTGGAGTTCAGAAATCTAGAAAATACAAAAAATTTAACGCGTATCTCGAAGGAATGGGTTTATATAAATAGTATTGTAGTATAAAGCTATTTTATTTTAAAGCTATAATATAAGTTAACCAAGTAAAAATTATTTGTATGATGAATAGAGAAAAGAATAAATAGATTTTTTTAAACTGTCATACTTATCACCTCAAGAAATGAGATTATTATTGTATTAGGATATAATACGTCATAAATTAAATTATTCAACTTAAATAAATTTTAAACAAATATTTAACACTGAAACCTATCAAAATTATTATTATCACTATGAAAATTGATGAAAAAACAACTTATAACAAAAATAATTTAGCACATACTTTCAAGATTTTTTAACAAATTTGTTATGTTTTTTTGTTATATAACCCGCAATCCCTGTAAACATTTTTATATTATTTTATTTTTTATGCAATTATATATCTTAGATATTTAAATTTAAATACAAATTTTAAGATAAGTTAAATTGAAACTATGTGACGAAAAAACAGATTTTTTTTTCTCAATTTTATATATATTTTTTTCCAACATCCCAGCTAAGCCATCTAAAACACAACCTATCCGGCACATTCTCTGTCTTATACTACTTTTAACGACTTCCCTTGAAGTATAAATCATATAATAACCCTTTAGCCTAGAACATTAAACAATTTTATTTCTGTAATTAAATGAAGATTTGTTTCGATACAAAATTTTATTTTAAATCTCGCACTGATCAAAGAGATCTTTTATATTACTTTTTAGATGTAACCAAACCAGTTCGAAATAAATAAATAAAATACGATACTACTTCTCGTAATTATATAGCACATCGCGATCCCAAATCTTAATAAATTTAAACAAACTTTATAAAAATAGAAAACGTACCTTAGGAGTCTATTGCCTTAAAAAATATATCAGTAATAAAGTTTTTGAAGTGAAGATACTAACCAACAAATAGGATTGATGAAACTATTAAGAGAGTAGCGTCCCTAAAATCTACATTAATAATTAGGTAGATGTCTATAATTCCACAAATAATATTATCAATATATTTTAAACAAAGTGAATTAAGACCATATTATAACCATTCTGACTCTTAAGTGTGATGTGAAAATTCATTTTTTATTATATACAAGTTGCTCTGTGGCAAACGGTGAATATATCGATTATAGCCACTAGCCGGTATGTTGTATTGTCGAGTCAGTTGGGAGTTGCCACCAAACCTTTTGTTTTGGGTTTGTTTGTTATCACTATAGTAAGAAAGTTTTATGTTATCTAACCGTAACAAATAAAACATTAAGAACATTTTATTTGTGTCCACCAACCCCGCGTTCAACAACTCTAAACCATTTATCGATAAATACTTAAGTTTCCATAGACGTTCATAAATAAAAGTTCCAATTTAAAAGTAAATTTTTTAAACATCACTATCAGAAAAAAGATAAATGTAAAAGTTCATGCAATTTCCTGACGTGTATAAAGAAATTCCTGGAATATTCCATCATATTTCATACTTCACGAGGGAAATTGTAGGTTCGGAGAATATGAGTAATTTTCTTGCCCAAATTACACGAAGAAGAGAGATAAACAAGAATTACCAAAAGGACAAGTTGTAATTTGTCGTGAGATCTACTAGCTCGGAAGCCTCAATGGGCTCCTATGATTATAGTAAACTACCACGGAAGCTCCAACAGGTGCTACCACTTCAATCAATGGGGCCCCATACCTGGGACCTGGGGTTAAAAGCAAGGACAAAACCTCTATTCAAAACAGGGAATCTTTTTTTTACTAGGAACATCTGCCGCACATTATTTCCAAAATGATGATTTTTGGAACTGATCTGAACATTTTCATCCTTTGCTGATAAAATATAATGCAATAATCTGGAATTCAACAATACTACTAATACAATCGCAATGGCTTGCAAATATAAATTAGTAAAATTGTTACAAATATATTATTAAAAAGAGGTAAAACAGTTTTCTTCATAACAATAACATTTTTAATGGGTTTCAAATGATGCCATTTTAACAGATATTGTTAAAGCTTTATTATAAAACTTCTTGCAGAAGAAAACAAATGTAAATTATCACACAACGGTTTCTTGTTTAAAACTAATTGTTTTAATATAAATAACAAACAATAAAACATCTTATATGTCTAGATTCTACGTATTTTGAAACGTAAAAACTCAAACTTTGAGCGGGATTTAATATTTTTGCTCGGTCGATTATAGTACTATATCCAACGAAATGTATTTTAGCTCTTTTAATTTAATAGTTTTTTTTTTTATGAATTTTGATACAGCAATATCTAAATATTTTCTCCTTTATATTCATAAATGGCCGAGATACGGCCGTAGGAAATATCTAAGTAATATTAAAGCAAAAAGACGTTCCGGGGATCATCGACAAGTGACCTAAAACTTTGGTGCCAAATATAATAGAAATTGAATAGAAATTCCCCAGAAATTCGCGGACGGCGGTCAGAATTTCTATTTCATTAGATTTTTGTATATCAAGTATCCTAAAAAAATTGATAATCATGATTTGTAATCTAAGGCACTTCAAGGCCATCTAAGAAATTAATGTAATAAACTAATGGTCATTACCATTAGACAAAAAAATTAAATAAGTATAGACAATGGTAACCATAAACCATTAAAACAAAGTTTTATAACAATTCTTTTAAGGTACTATGCAGCATTTGTGGATTTAAAGGGTACTCCAATGAAGTGAAGGTCTTTCCCTACCCCAATTATGTTGTCTATTCAAGAGTTTATTGTATTTTCTTTCCAATATAGTACTTATTATAATTATTATCTATTTATTTTTTAATAATAATTAAACCGTACCGCAGCATTAAGTTCTCAGTACATTAAATTGCTTTTTGAAATCTACGAGTTATTTTGATTGCTGCTGCAACAAGGATGTTACCAGTGAGAGTTAAAACAACAGTTCAAGTAAAAATAAACTTAAAAGCCAGACCTAAAAAGCCAAACCAATTACAGAGAGTAGTCGAGGAAGAATTAAATGAAGTTGTACTGGAAATGGGTTTCTTAACTCTTAACTGATTAACTTGCTGGTAGAAATTAACTTGTTTCCGAACAACTTCCAGGATGAGTCAATTTATAAAATAAAAAAAAATCAGCAAAGCAGTAATTATAGAAGTTATAAATATTCAATTTTTAATTAACGGAAGACAAGAACATTTATATTTTAAAATCATATAAAAATATACGTCACATACATCCCAGCTTTTTCCCACAATATCTTTATTTTACACGTTCTTACATGTATATCGAAGGGAAATATTATGAACAGCAAAATTTTTAAATTTCGGCGGAAATAAATAGGATCCTTAGTGTCCAGATAATGACCAGGTCACGAAAAACGGTTAATGTCTGTTACGCCAAGCTCGAAAACAAAAAGTCGTATAAAACTGAAATTATATATTTAAGGTGGATATATAGTCTGGGACGATACAATAGATTTTTCATATTTCTCAAAAAACCACTTAAAGATTTCGATTAGTCTCCGTAAATCAATGTTCAACTGAATGATCTTCTACATCAGCCCTACCTAGATTGACCTATCTTATTCTCATTAAAATAGCGATGGTACTTTTATGCCAAATTGTCTAAATTGCTTCCTATAAATAATGTACCTCTGATTTTGTCTTTTCAAATAATTAACAATTTATTCTTTTTAGCAGTAGTGAAAAATTTAAATTAAGCAGATATTAGGAAAATATTTTTTCCAGGCTGAAAAAACATTTCCGGAAATATGAGTAGCAGTATAGATTTATTATATACCGTTGGAAATCAAAACATTTTAGAAAATTAATATTTAACAAAGACGACCGCAGAAGCTATCAGAAAATGTTTATAAATATACGTATATAATCGATATTTCACTTTTTTTTTTTTAACTTGACCAGATTAATAAGTTATACATGAGTATCTTGTACATCGTAGTTCAAAATTGAGTTATTAGATGAGAAGTTATTGGCGGAAATACAAAAATGTACCTAATTATTTACTTCATTAAATTAATTAACTAATTTTTAAGAGCTTTAAAACACCAAAAATGAATTGCCGAGTTGTACGTTTTATAGACAGGGTTAAATGCATTGACCTCCTATACTATAGGTCTGTTCCAACAACTTCTGACTGTCATGTACGGAGCATACGCAATGCAGGTTTTGGTTTTGCTGATTGTTGGAACATATCTAGTAGCATAGTCCTTGAGTACTATCAGTTCCCTTCCGAACGCAGGAATACGCAAATAGAAAATAATGACAAAACATATTTGGCTATTATTATTCTCGATTTGCTTACAACTCATCCTTTAACATACTACAAAAGGATGCATGAGTAGAGTTGACGATCTATAGGTTCAAATTGAGCCTGGCGTTACATGGGGTGAGTCAGAGCGGGCAGTAACGACTAGAGGGGGGTGACCACCAGCTGAGAAGCCAGATGTTATTACTGGGACTGATCACCTCGTTACATCGGGACATTGTGCAGGGTGGAGATCTTCTTCATCAGTGTCTCATGTAATTTATTATTTCTTTTTTTTGCTGGGGGGAGAGGGAAGGAGACGTAAAAATAACTCGCCCTCATAAAAGGAATGTTTGAATACCAAATTAGTTAAATTTTGTGGAAAGAATCGAAAACTCTTACTTTAGTCAAAAAATACAACTTCTTCCCTAGTATCACCTTAGCGGTTGCCATTTTATACTATAGAATCACACTTAATATTTTCTGGAAGACGGCGCAAAAATTTTGATTAAACTCGTTATATCAATGTAAAATTCAATAATTTATATTATCAGCTATGTCTTATCCCCAATAAACTAGTTTAAAAGTTTTTAAATGCTGAGTTTTCAAATTAACTTCTTATAAAGCACCTTTGACTTTTTTATTTAAAAAAAAAACACTATCTCTCATTATTATTAGTAATTAAAAAAACAATTAACTGTAGTGGAAACAAGGAGAAATGTTTTCCCACGCTGAAACTAAATTTTCGAAAAAATGGTAGTTTTATAGTTCTGTTTTGAAATGTACTTGCATCTCAGTTAATAATTGGATTTTGAGGTTAGAATACCACTGACTAACCTAGATAGGCACCTACCCTCTTCATCCACACTAAAGATTCAAAAAATGTTACATGGCCCCTTCATCCACTTAACCCTTCATGTAATATTCCCTCCCCTCCCCTTCCCCCAAATCGAATGCTTAAGATTTTGAACAAATTAATACCAAACATACGCAGTCATAGAAGATAATAAATAGTGATAAATAACCTGAACTTTAAAATAAATGATTCCGTGTTTCCATGGTTGTAAAGACGAGAATCAGTTTTTGTTTTCGATAATTTATAAAATTTGTGTGATACGCGAACCGCAGATGTTGAGTTTTGCTGTGTAAATTGAACGATTCTGCGCTTCATAATTTTCTCATATGACTATTATTTTTTCGGATGACAAATAAAAAAATTAATTTTCCTCATACAACTTCCGCCATGGGGTTATGAGAGTACATAAATATTAATTAATGGATATATTAATCCGGACCAGTTATGTATTGTTCTTAAGTATTAAATAAATTCGTAGATTGCATTAAAATTATCAATGATATTGCAGTTCAAGATTAAAAAATATGGTATTAAGTACATGTTACACGAGTGTGGTAGTCAGAACTGCCGCAGCCACAAAAATCGTGTAAACTATGACAGTAGGTGTCGTTCAATAAGCTATCTGTGCATGCGCGACAACTAGAAACCACAGATAGACGCCTCGACTGTGAACTATCACAACTTATAACCTCATACTACTAACTATATATAAATTTAGAGAACACTGTTTGCTCTTATTAGTCATTATTTTTCGTCATAAAATAATTTATGATTTTCGCCATCTAGAACTACTAGGTTAACTATCAGCGTGAAACAAGCACTTTCTATTGTTTAGCACGGAAACAGACTTTACGTTAAACCAAATTCAAACGCAATCAATCAATAACAAATGTTTCTAAAAAAAATGTTTAAGTATACTATTTATATACCATGTTTTTGTTGTTGTTTTTTCTTTTTTTTTTAACTTATCAGAAGGAATTATTCGTCAGAATAGAGTGAATTTTTAGGAACTTGTTTGTTCGACTTTAGCATCATTTATTTTGGTCTTCCTACATAAGAACAATTACAAGTCTTTTATTACCCTATTCATAATAATAAAAATTAATCATGTATTTACTTCAGCACTACAGATAAGAATCACTGCTTGTTTGGTTAAAAATGCTTGCCGTTACTACACGCACTATTGATCGGAGCAGCTGTGAGTCAGCTGATGAGTAGGAAGTTATCGCTAGAAACTATTTCAACAAAGTTACACTCTAAAATGCTAATATTATTTATAATATTAAATAATCTGGGCAGTTGACACATTTCAGAAGAAACGTGTCGGCCACGTCACGAACGAAGTTCTAACGCGAACACACTTCAGAATAAAGTAATTTATAACAAATTATAGGTCATTCTCGTTCTCTCTTATGGCAATGAATTATTATTTCCACTAGTAAAAGCTACACTATAGTTAAGCGCACGCCTTAAAATGCTTAGTTATCAGTGCGTGAAGTCTTCCTCTAGTACTCTCTCGACTTTCGTTCAAGGGCGTGCAATTTTTTTATTATTTTTTTTTTTAAAGAAAAATATGACTAATGAATACTACAAATAACCATCGAAAATCATTTATTGTTCGAGTACCGTTAACGTAGCGAGGTTACTTTCTAGAAAAAGAATCCAGAGTGAACAATTGAGGGTGGTAAGTAATTGCGAATGCTAGCAGTACCAATGGCGTTAGGTGTTTCATTGGGAGGGAACTAGAGCGGAAAACTTGCAGCCGCCCTTTGGCAACGATTTGGAAATTGCCTGTTACAATCTAGACCTTAGAAGTTCAATTCAAGGGTAAAGGTTCGAGTTAGAATCGTTTGGAGAAGTTAAAAATAAAATAAAAATTATATAAGTTAAAAATCAACGTGCCATTATCTGAAGATTCCTTTCTAAAAATCTCAATTGTAAAAGATTTCCGAGCAGGGAAAATTCATACCTAAGTAGTGGCATTATACATTCACAGGAGTACCTCTACTCATGGTTTTAACGTCTGAACGTACAGTTGTTATTTTATTTATTTTTGCTGACTAAAATAAATCATAAGGCAAATTTTTTAATGAAATCCTCTTTCAATAAATGGCTAAATCAGTTAGTAAATTCAAACAAACAATCAGTTATAGATAGAAAAAGAATTTTCGAAGTACCTTACCAAATGTGTCGGAAGGTAAGGGAGTTTCAGGTCTTCATCAGGGCTATAGAACAAAAGAGATAACAACAAGTTTGTTTGTTATCTCTTTTCAAGGTTTTGTTATCTCTTTTGTTCTATAGCCCTGATGAAGACCTGAAACTCAGGTCGAAACGTCGGCATAAAATAAATAAATATGGTTTTGTTTATTTATGTTGTTCTTTGCTGACCGCACCCCCCGACCAACTTCTCCAATCATTAATCTACGGTCAACTATCTACACCTCATAAATGCTATAAAGTTTTCATTTTATAGGGCACTAAAAGAAAGTTTTAAGTCCTTTTGTAAAGAAAGACAAAGAAAAAAGTAGGCAATCGGGCAGAGCGCAGTATGGTTGAGAGAGGACAGACCACAAACAAGGAGGCTGTGGCGGCAGTATGCTAGCTGGAATCCCGCCCACCGTTACTAACAGCCAAATAACCAACGGGAAAAAGGAAAGCCCCAATTTCTACCAGCCAGCGGAAAATGTTCTTCAATACAAACCGACTACAATAACTCAGTCAAGGCTTTCCTCAAATACACATTTTTCTTGTTGAATGTTTGACCTCGGCTTTGGAGGTTGCAACAAATCACATAGAACACTACTTGAACCAACCCCCAACTCAACTACTGATGTTCCCCTTTCTACTCATAGGACATTAGTCTCAGAGGAACCCTACGTAGGGGAGAGGAATACCTTAACTGCCGGAACAACCCTTCAAACACTCATAATTGTCAAGGGCTTACAGAACTGCATAACTTACATTCAGTTCGGTTACATTTATGCAAATAGAAAAACGTTAAACGTTTTTAAGTCCATAAATAATTTCGAAATCTTCTGGTTATATATTATTCATTGAAATAAATAAATCCTCTATTAAAACCTACAACAGACCAAAAATACCCAAACAAACCAGGAACGAAATTCAAAAATAACTAAAATGCTAATTCAAAATAAACAAAAATATTAACTATTTAACAATTAAAAATCCTTGATGATCCTTATTACGTCACTAATAAACTCATCCATAAAGACCTCAACATCCCATTCGTTGCCAATATATACCTTCATTTATTCCAAATCCTTACCCACCCAAACTCATTAGTTATTAATCACTCATTCTTAACAATCCTTGATAATCCTCCGAGGCGTCTGAAAAGAAGATGGCCACGGGATCTTATAATTTAAAACAATGATTGAAGTACCCAGTGGGTGGTTCCTTACCCATCATGTGTTCTGAAACATTTATCACATTTACTAATGTTATTTTTTTTTTTACTATTGTAAATTTTAATTAACTCATAAATAATTTTTTTCCCAATAGAATTAACCCAATTATTATAGAACATCAATTTATTTACCATTTATTCAATTCACAAATCAGATATAGTTAGCAATTTATCACATTATTGACAAAAATTAATCATTAAGTATTGAATAAAACTGTTTATTAATCATTCATTATAAAAAAAAATGGAGTAATATAAAAAAATAGAATAGAATAATAGAACCTTACTTATACGTCCTATTCGGGGCCGAGATATCGCAGGTTCAGAAAAAGAATCGGTTAATCAGAAGTGCATAAAGGATACAACATCAATAATAATTTAACTCATATACTAGTTAAAAGTTTAAGACTCAATATACGTTATAATTAATATAAAATGTATGGTAAAGTTAAATTTATAATAAAAAAAAAATCTTTAGATACTTGATTTAATATGATCTTAAGAGTTTTTAATAGTACCCACAAAGTAAGCTATCTCGTATTTCCATTGTTAGTGTTTTGTCAAGACTTTTTTATTTATTTAATCTGTTTTTTCTGGTGTTTATTATACTTCCTTCATGTATCATATTAAAGAAACACCTAAGCAATATTTAACTCGTTTTAGCAGGCTATAGTTTTTACTAGTATCACATTGATATAAAGTAATATTTAACAATGACGACACAAACCGTTTGAGGGAAATCAATAATCTTCTATATGATATGATGATTAGGTTCCAGACGGTCTGAAAAAGTTTAAAATTTCATTTATGGCCTATTCCAGTAATGTGTTCATCATCAAAATGGGATTATAGGGGATAATTTGTGTTCAAGCAGCTAAAATATAAAATATTATGGGCTATATTATGATATCCAAACGTAATAGATCCAATCTTTTGTAATGAAGTTGTAGAAATATCACAATAAGCAATTTTAAAGAACGATATTTTGAGGAATGAGGTACTTTATACTAACTCATCACAATTAACATTCACAACAATATTAACAACTGTATTTTCTATTCATATTTCTTATGTTAACGGTATTGTTAGAAAAAAAGTCGACCAACGTAAATCGTTTGAGGAAAGTTTTACTGCTTGGCTTTCACAGAATGAACAGCGCTTCAACGGAACTTTGCTTCCTTAACGGCTTCAAAGAACATAAATCACGTAACTCAAGTTTCATTGTTTGCATATCGACATTAACTATTAAGAGCTTTCTAGGTCGGCTAGTTTATTCCAGTAAGACAAGGTGTATGTATGGCCGAGGAGCAGTGCTTCTAGTACAAGAGCAAAAGGCAGTTATTAATTTTTCATTCGGAGCTCTATATCTTAAAAACTACCAACAACACTAGAAAATCTAAGAGAACAATATTTAAAGAAGAGTAAATTTTCTTAAATATTAGCCCTAAAAGAGCTATTTACGTCCAATAGTTCTCGAGATATAACTTTTTAAAAAGCAAAATTTCTTGAAAATCTACTGAAAGATTAGTAGTTAGTTAATTTATTTTGAGAAATTTATATCTCAGGAACTATATGACTGTCTATTAGCACTCAAATTAAAGCTAGTTCAACGGTCTATAAAGAAGTTTATGACCTTTACCTTCGTAGAAATAGTAGTTTTTATGATATTTGCTAAAATAAATTGATTTATAATTGTTAAGATATAGATCTCTGAATGAAAAATTGTTTTTTTTTTATCACTTTGAAACAGCCACTATTTTTTATTCCCCCTACCTATACTTGGCACTCATCAATTTTGACTATTAATTATACATAGTTTCCATTAAAGTAATCAAAAATTGGGGTGACATAACTGCCTTTATTCTCCTCTTGGGCTCTTGTACTATTCGCATAGATACAACCACGGGGGAAAGGGTTCCACTCCAGAAAAGAAGATGGAACTCATTCCAAGAGAATTTTTTGATGGCCCAACCTCAAATGAATAACTGAGTAGCTAGTAGAATAAATGAGTAACTCTTATTAGATCGAAATTTTGACTAGAGTTGAAATATATTAACCCCAGCATATTGAAAAACAGGATTGTCTCTTTAAATGTTAGGATTTTATAAATAGGAACGCAAATTGTCGTTAAGCTTGTTTGTAATAGATGTTCAAAACGTTGCGGGTTTGATTCTCGGCTTAGTAAATATTCATTTTTCGGCGGCATATAGAAATTATGCTCGACATTCCCAATCAACGGATGAGTTGAAAAACAAAAAAAAAACTAAACCCGAACATAAAATTTATTCAGAATAATGGGTTATTAATAATGCATGATAATTAACGCACTTTAATGGATTTCTACGTAAAAATTCCAGATTAAAAAAAAAAGAATTCTTCAAAATTTGGATTAATTGGTTTTTTTAATTTTTAATTTCTAAAAATTTCAAAACCGTGACCTCCAAAGGACGAATATAAGGGTTAATTTTGTTTTTTTAAAATTTTAATATAGTTCAAATAAGCAGCTAAAGAACATCCAAAATATTAAACATGATTAGATTCCTTCTTATGGTAAGGAAAGGTGGAATTTAACGATTTTGGTTAAAAAATATCATTGTTTGTTGTTTTTCCAATGGAACTAAATTACTCAAAACCTGTCTTCTCTAGATAGATTAAACCAAAACCATCTTATTTGGGAAAGAAATGCTTACACATTAGGTTATGTACATGTGTGATAAGATTTTTAAAGTAGTAAAAATCCATCACATAATTTGACGTCTAAATTGATGAATTTTTCAATGCATACTAATATCATGTTTAATATTTTGGGGGTCAATATTAATATTAGCCACCTATATTTATCATATTTCCTACATCAATCAACAATTTTTAAAAAATTCAAATTTGTCTATTTATACGACAAATATTGGATCAAAATGTTATTAAACATGTTCCCATTACATAATATTTAGGTCGTTCTTTTCTGTATGAAATAGATTTGTTTCATCGATCTGGATCTGAACAGTAATATAATTTAATTTTATTCCACAACAAACATGCCTTTTTTAATATCTTAACATGTTATCACAAATTTAAAAAAAAATTAATGAAGAAATAAGTTGATCCATAGCTTCATCTTCCATTATAAAGACAACCGCACGAAATTTAGACAGCTTCATTAACATGTGTAATAGGGAAACTAACAAATGAATTGTAGAAGTTACCAGTAATATACCCCTCAACCAGACAAATTTTCACAGAGAAGCAATCCAACTTTCTCTAACAATCCCATCTCGTTGGATAATTATTACAAAACAAACCGCGGGACGACAAAGTTCACCCGTAATCCCAAATAATTACAGAGAGTCACAAGATAAACAATGGAAGTCCATCTGTATGGAAATCTGATTAACAGTGTCACGGATTGAACAATTCTCCCGAGTCTGATATTGTATGTTTACTCAATCCCTGAAGCAACCTCCATTATAGATCACGTTCATTCAGAGTCCCCTACAAAAAGCAATCCCAACATTATTTAGATTTGGGTACCAATTTATGTTTTTCAGATAACTTTGCAAAATATAAATTGGTAGCTGGGAGTTAAATGACATGTCCATTTACCATTTTTACATAATCATGTAATTTCCGTTTTTGCTTATAGAAGGCTGTTCCTAAGAACACTTGTAAGATGAGTAATATGCTTTATAAAAATAGATAATTATATCATATACCAATAGTGTGGGATATTATTTTGAAATATATACAAATTTGCATTGAAATTAATCCTTTCTCGCTTCGGAATATAAATTCTTATACTATTTAATGAGACAATACTTAATTACGATAAAATATTTTCCTAGTTTATGTTTCAGTTGACAGACTGACTCCAATTTCCAGTTTCCAAAAAAGTACCTTTCTCGTCCAAAATTTTACATTTTTCCTTAGCAAAAGTATGATAGAAATATTAAAAAATAACAGTTGACAAACGTTTTTATTCTATGCTAAACAATTCATTTAATGCTAAATTATTATTGAATCAATATTAGAAGATCCCCCTCAATCTCCACTACTTTCTTCGACTTTCGCTATTAAATATTATATTTTCTAAAATCTTCGGCTTTTTCAGTGGTATTTATTATAACTCTTATTTCCAGAAATGTATTATAAAACTGGAAAAAATATTATTAATCTTATATCCTTAAGTTAATTATCAATTTCTTTCATACTTTATTTTTACCGGTTTTATTACAACTAATAAAAATTTTAAATGGTTAATTACTGCAAATAAACAAAATCAATAGTACATTAGAAGATTTTTTTTTTTAATTCGTCATTTAATCTCTGACATAATGTTTCAATGAGAAGAAGACCTAACTGACATTACATACCATTTATGAGTACGTTGATATACCAATTTTAATCAAAATAGAGCCGTTTTCGAGAAAGTGTGGAGAAACTATAAAGTGGTACTGTAGCTGTAGATAGTTGAACGTAGATTAATAAGTAGAGAAGATGGTCGGGGAGGGGGGGGGGGTTGCAATTAGCAAAAAAACTCAAATAAACAATATATTTAACCAGTCGAACATACCTGATGAAAACCTGATAATCAAAGGTCGAAACGTCGGCAGAAATAAATAATTTTTTGTTTCTGTTTTTTTCTATTTTGCTGACCGCACCCCCTTAAGTACCGACATGTAAAGTGGTACTTCCGTTAGGTTGATTTTATCGAAAATACCAGCATTAAATACCCAACTTTACATTTTTAATACGAAAATATATTTTTCTATAAAAACAAAAAAAACTCATTATATAAACTGGGAATCATATGAAGGGTCTACTTATTATTTAAGAATGGCGTTAAATTGTTAAGATTTTTTTTTCTACTTGCATTCCA
The DNA here is from genome assembly GCF_000696795.3 of Halyomorpha halys. Classification (NCBI taxonomy): domain Eukaryota; kingdom Metazoa; phylum Arthropoda; class Insecta; order Hemiptera; family Pentatomidae; genus Halyomorpha; species Halyomorpha halys. Next base: position 966,159 of record NW_027105232.1, read on the forward strand.
TTGCTAATGATGTTAATTAATTATCAACACATACAGATAAGGGATTCACATAAAAAATAATTATCAGACTAACTAGCTATGCATAAAACCTAATTAAAATTTTAATTAAGATAAAAATAGTTCCTAAGTCATAGCAATTTATAAATCTAATGTTAGCCTTATTTTATCAAAACATAGTAGAAATATGTGAAAATAGTTTAAATTTAAATGAGAGAATAATTTTTTTTTTTAAATCTCATATATCCTCTTAATAATCCAATCTATCGATATACATTGTGAAAATATTGTCCTATCCTCCCATAACCCTATCATTGCAATAAAAATAAACATGAAAATATAAAAACAAATTTTTAATCTAAAAAAAATTTTAGTTGCCAATAGTACTCTCAATTATGGATCAATTCATAAAATCTCTTTAATCGTAAAATGCCTTTTGAGGTTTCATAATTTGAATTATACTTTATTTACAGTAATTACAAAACTAAAAAATGTAAGTAAATACACTAAAATTCAGTTAATAATAATGTAATTTTAGAAAATGTATTGTAAATTATGGTCATGACACACATTTCAATATGGTGTGTCAGTGTCAATTGTCCCCTACAAGGGATACCCGTGCAAAACTATTTAAAAAAAGTTTAATGTAAAATTCATATTGTGTAATGCACACTCAAGCTAATCAAAAACAAAAAGGAGACAGAAACTTCTCTGTAGAGTAAAGTATTCACTTTATTCAAAGCATAAAAATGGTATTCAGTAAGATGTAGGGAAAAAATGAAATATGAACAATCAAGAAATACATAAAAGTTAATTCCTTTACGAAGTCAAATATATATTGTTATATGTAAGATTAATTTTAGTAATAAATTTAGTATTAATGTACTAAGTACTAGTATTAGTAGTAAATATAACACAAGATAGAGATGAAAGTCAACTAAAAACTTATAATGATATAATAAATCAGAGACACAATAGCAATAAATAATTCTTTAAATGACCCTGACAAGAACTAATTTTCTCGCTGTGTACTGCTGAATTAAAGAATGAAAATAAAATAATTGAAGGGAGACAATTAACGAGAACCGTCCAACATCTGCCACTAACAGATGTAGACTGGCTTAACACCTGTCTAGCATAGTACAGTCTGGCACCAAATACTAAATACAGCACGATTAAATCCTTTTCTTAGTTTGCCAAGACTGACTTAGAATTCATTCTAAGTAATTGCAACAAAGAATTACTTAAATTAAGATCCAGACTAATAACTATGCAGCTAAAATGGCAGAAATGCCTCCTTTAGCGTAGGAAAAAAATAAAACAACTATACAGTCTAAAATCATTTTATATTCATGATTCGAAAAAAAAAAAGTTTGTTGCAAAAAGGAAGAAATTTCAACCTGAGTTTGGATAAACGTAGGCTATTTTGTGACAAACAAAAATATTGCGTTTTGTATGAGTAATTTGAAGCTCCATTAGTTTTCATGATATTCAAGAGATACAACTGCATTACTCATAAAACTTACTGTGCGTAATTTTCATTATCTTCCACTTATGTTTTATAATAAATAACACATTTGTTTAAACATTTTATTTCGGTTGCAATAAACTTTTTTTTCCTAGAAGGAGATGGAACATCTATTTTGTGAGAAAAAATAGGTACATCCAACCTATAGAAAACAATATTTTGTGTCTGACATTTTTAACGTTTTCTATAAAAAGCAATACATTTATTCTATGCCATTAAAGTAGATAAAAAGCAACAGTCCAAACAATTAAACTTAAGTTGTGTTCGTAACTTGTATTATTGACTAAAAATACAAACCAAATATAAAAGAGCAAATGGTGAAATTACACGAAAACGATTTTTTTACTATAAAAGAAAATGTGCAGTACTGTTATTATTTGCAAGAAAAATGATCAACAACCAAGCTACTTTACATGTTCACTATTCACTTTTGGAAAAATGCGAATTAACTATCTAACTATCAAATAACAATTATAAAAAGGAATATTATGGAAAAAAAAAACCTGTTTTATTTTTCAAAAATAGGTACTAGGTTGTATCAATTTTTGAGTAATTATACCAACATAGATAATTTTGGGTGCATATAGATGTTATGATACATGTTAGCTAGTTTAGGATCTAGTAATTCAGATTGGCTGTTCCATGAGTAGAATAATTAAAAAAACATACCTTAAGAAGAAGAAGACACACTCCTTTTGAAGTGCCGGATTTTTTTTATTCATATGTTTTTTTAAAATTTAGGACTAACACCTTTTCAGAGCAAATTCTTTAATAGTAAAATTAT
>NW_027105232.1:968542-971009 GCF_000696795.3 Halyomorpha halys
TGTTTATATAACTTTTTTAAATTTTTGAAAAATAAAATATATTTAGATTTTTATTAGAATTTTTCATCTAAAGCTATAAATAAAAAAATCGAGATATTAATAATTTATAATAGCCACAAAAACAACCTAATATAAAAAGTATTTTAAAAACCAACTGAATAATCTACTAAGTCAAGAACAAAAGCACCAAATAAACTCACCACTATTTTTAGCTTCTGCCACAAAAGCTGTAAATGTGACATATAACAGCGCAATGCTACAGAAATTCAATTAGAATGCTTTCTGTGGTTTGCTTACATTAAATCTTTTTAAAAATGATTGTATTCGGGTTCAATTTTCAACGAGGCAACTGTAAAACATGAACATATAATCTTCAAGGTTAGAAAAGTTAGAAATAAGACAAAAAATAACTTGATCTAATTATTTTCAGAGCTCATTGTTTACGAAATACTTCGTCAAAAACCGTAATTAAAAGTAAACAAGTAAAACACGTATAAATGAGTTACGGTTATAAAAATATTTCTAATCATATCTATATTTATTTTAAACAACGGAATAATTACACTAAACATTAGGGCAACGGCTAGTCTTAATTGAGATCGTGTAGTTTATTAAACAAACGATAAGTTTTAATTCTTGATTTATCCAACAATGTGTTAAGTAGTATTAGTTTAGAAAACAAAATACAGACAGGTTCGTATCAATTAATTAAAATTAAATATCGAAGTATAAAAATTAATTACTAATTGGAGAAGATGGTCGGGGGGTGCGGTCAGCAAAGAAACAACATAAATAAACAAAAAATATTTATTTATGCCAACGTTTCGACCTGATTTTCAGGTCTTCATCAGGGAGTTGTAGGCAGAGATATACACCTCATTAAAAACTAATTATATTTAACTGTTAAGAGACAACTCCTGTTTTAAGCTATGTCCATGCCGTGCGCTATAGGTAAGCGTTTGACGCAAACCTCAAACGCACAGCAAAGTCAAAAGGGAAATAGGCATACCCCAAATTCCTGCCTCTAACGCACAGTGTACACAGCAGACGGTAAACATACCGTAACTAGGTTGGCTAGTTTAAAAATACATTCTGTTTTTTATTTATTTATTTAATTATATCGGTCGGTGCCAATATAACATATAAAATAATAAACATAATTAAATTTTTAAGCTATTAATTATTTAGGCATTGTGGAGGCTCAAACGACTTTTCAGCACAATATTTACAATTTTGAATTTATTTCCAGAGATACAACTAATAATTTTATTTATATAATACAACTAAAGTACAATTAAAAAACTATGCTGAAAAAAGAAAATAGGTAATTTGAAATAACTGATGATAGATTAATGATAATTAAAATTAAAATGTGTACCGTTACAACCCATGAAGGGTCAGGAGTTTAGTACACCATAAGAAAGTACTGTTACTAGACCAACGGTTGTACAAGGAGGTGATTTGGTCACAATCATGCTCGATCGCCAGATTTTAAACTAATTTAAGAGGCTGGGTGGACCCTACGAGGACTCCAAGAACCCACAGGAATTGACTCACAGCTACCGTTTAACAGAAAACAATTTTCTGCCCAGCCGGATTCGAACTCAGGTCCTTGAAGTTAGTAGCCACGCGCCTTACCCCGGAGCTACCCGCGTTCCCAGATTAATGATAATCATACATAAAATTAGTAAGAAAGCTTAATTTTATTTATAAGTTTTACTTATACCAACCAGTATTAGTTGTTAACTAAAATTAATAAATGTTGTACGAACGTGCACTTGATACTCGAATGATTCCATTAATTAAGATAAATCTAGATATTAGCATCCATTGGAATGATTTAAATAAGGAAAACCTATTATTTTAAACTTGAGTATTTGGCTCAAGTAGTGGTTTCCTACCGGGGTTCCGAAGCACATATTTTAGAGGTATTATTGATAAAACCGCTTTCATGTTACCTCATGATTCATCAAATCACTGATGTTTTAGGGTTAGCTGAATTGTATTAAGTGAAAATATTATTAAATTGCCTTAGAATGCACTTTTAAGCAACTTAATTATTATAAATAAGTATTTTCCAGGAGGGGTTCCTTCAAACCCAAGTCAGAAGGGGAGAGAAGGAGCTAAAGTGACAAAAGCCTTAACACCATATTCTTTTCACTTTCAAATTCAGTACTGCATCTATCAAGTAGCTACTCAATTATTCATACGATGCTGAGTAGACCGAAATTTCCATTCGGAGACATTTCTAAAGATTGCAGGACTTGAACTCCTGTTTCTAAGAAATTAAAGGGATTTCAATTGAGTAGGAATACAATAAATTGTATTATTACTTTTTTTCATAAGATTTTACATAATGATTTACACAATTACAAACAGGATTTTTTTTTATCATAGTTTTAAACTTTTTTTTATATTCTCCCTTTTTAATTAAAATTTAAAATTATATGCACTTATCCCCTTTAAG
>NW_027105232.1:971079-984265 GCF_000696795.3 Halyomorpha halys
ATTTCAAAAAAGTATTTATGATATTATAATATAAATATTAATGTTAAAGTAAACAAAACCGTTCATAGAAATAGTCGCTGTAGTGAGAAAAACCTTTCATATTTTCCGAATAGTTTTCCATTGAAGTGAGAGCTTCTATAGAGGAGCTTCGACCATTGTGAAGATACCAAAGTAGAATTCGTTTCATTGGTAGCATTCTCTATTGGCCGATCAGACACGGGTATGAGAGTCTTTTAAATTCCATGAGAGTCGCACGATCAAAACCTTGTTGTCATGTTATTTTCCCACAAGGTAAGGAATCGTCCTTAAAACTGAGTTATAAAATAATTAAAATGAAATCTTCATAGATTTTAACCTCACCCAAGAGTTGGCCTAAGATTGCCGCTTGTGTTTAAGTACAGAGTGGTGTAATTCACATTTTTAACAGCTAAGAGTAAGGACAGATATACAATTTAGACAAGCTTTTAATGAAAGTAAACGTCAGGAGAACCACAAACTAAATAGTTCTCCGGGCTGGAGGCTATTTTAAAATACTTAATCAATTTCAAAACGGATGAAAACTTGCAATATGATGTAAGTCAATTGTAGATGTTTAAAATGAATCCAGAAAAAAAATTTAGGCAATTTTATATCGCAATTACCTCAAACTGAATGTATACACAGTGTAAAATTTGTCTTGTAATTTAAATACTATCTAAATCATGTATGTTGCAATGCATTTTATTAAAAACATTGTCCATACAAAATTATAGACCATGTGAAAACGATTTTCTTCTTAAAACGTGTGTATTCTGCCAACCTCATTAGCCGAATCTAAACGTTTGCTCCTTACCACGAATCCAAAATGTCTACAAAAGCTAGTAAATAAAGCGATAACAAACGTCGGTTTTCCACAATTCTATGTGTTCCAGGGAGGCAAATATGGGACCTCAGATCTGTTGTCTATTACCTTCGATTTAAACTATTTTTATATTACAAAAAAGAACAAAATAAAAATAGGAAAAATTAAAGGAAACGTAAATATCGGGACAAGTGCGCGGTAGATGATAATTCATATAAATGCTACAAAACAACCAACAACTTCAATATTCGTTCTAGAATTTTCATCAGACACAAGTCAATTTATTTATTCAAACATAAATGCTTTTTTAAATGTACATTTAATTCAAAATAAATCGCTAATGTTAATTTAAGAGATCTGAAAGAATCACACCCAATTGATAAAATTTTAAATTTTATAATTGAAAATTATTTAATTAATGAAAACACGAAGAACAGAAATATTTACCAGTTTGGAGCTCTAAAATAATAAACTTAATAACAAAAAAATTATAACTTGACTGATCATTCAAGCCACTTTGTTTCAAACAATCCATTAACACAAAAAGAATGTTTTCAGGATAATCTGAACAGGAGTTCAGCACGTCATTCTTCTATTAAATACAAATCCGAAATATTAAACGGAACAAACCAGTGAAAGTAATTTGTTGACTGTTAACATGGGAAATATCAGAGTCTAAATGAGACCGGCTGTGACAGTTCATTTTTCAGTTTTATTTTCTCGAGTTCAAACCAGTATCCTAAATGTCAACTAGCTCTGCCTGAAACCAGTGTGACCAATACAGACTGTTGTACCATCGGCACGGATTGTTATTAATGTGTTAAAGTCGAATGGGATTTTATTACCATATAAATAATGTATGAGGACGTTCGGACGGGGATCTTATATTGCTTGATTCGGAACGTTTTGGATTCGAATTGCACTAGGATTAGTCAACATTTACTTTTAGGATTTCCTGGCAAATAAATCTTGATATTCTGAAGATGAAATACTCAAATAAAAACAAAAATAATAAAATATAATATATAATAGCAACGCCAATACTCATCCTTGATGTACACCTACTTGAATCTAAATTATTATAACCAAGCAAGAATAACTTAATATTATTAATATAACTTCCTAAATATAACTTTGAGAACAGAAACAGTGGCCAAAGTGGAGATATTATGCGTCATTCAGTTTGTGGCTGGGGGAGGGTGTTAAATATGTATGTGACTAAGACCCAGTCACGTAGGAGTTTGGTCATAGACCACATATAGCATACTTGATAGCAGGAAACTGCAACGGATGATGGTCTATTATGGAGGAAACATAGTCATCAGACCAATGGTATTTAAACATTCCTTCCACTTTAGAAATCAAATTAAAAAAATATATATAAACAGTCCATCTAGGAACGTAAATCCATTAACAAAAGATATAAAACTTGATAACTCCTTGACAAGAAAGTATGTCAATGACTTAGAAATTCGATAAATAAATATCATTAATATTTTGAATAATGATAGGCAAAGAAAAATAAAACTTTAATACAAAAGATAATTCAGTAAGAATAAAGTTCGTAATAAAAAACGATCAGGTGAAGAACTTTCACCGCCTTAAGCAAAATATTTATGGTCAGAACGGGATTAATATCCGTTGCTTTATTGAGAACTTTTCGAATAACTTTCTATAGAGAGCCATCTGAAATGCGAATATAATTAAATGAACCGATTTAATTTTTTTCCCCCTTTGTACTTTTCTATTTTCAGCTTTCACAAAACATTGAAATACAAATTAGTGTAAAATATTTTAATAAGAATATAATGGAGAGGGTTAGAGCTGCGATAAACAAAAAAAAAAAATAGTTTTCATCTATTCAATGTCAACGTTTCGAACCACAATGTAGGACTTCATCAGTGCTAAAATAAAAATAGATACAGAAGGTAGAGTCAATGAAAAAGAGTAACAAGTAAAAACTTAAAATAATAAAGAGAATAAAGCTAAGTTAGTAGTATTTTTTTTTTATTTGTTAGTTAATAATTGTTTATATATATCATTAAACTCATTATTTTATTTAAGTATTTGATAAATTGTACAACACCAAATTTACATCTGTTTTATTTATAGCCACTCTTTTACTATTGCATTGGCTCTACCTTTTTTATATCTATTAATTTTATTTCTGATAAATACCTATATTGTGGGTCAAAATATTAGCAATCAATAGTTATAAAACTATTAATTAATTATTATTATTAAATAGTAATTAAACTGGTTTGTTTCTTCTTGACCTCAATTCACGCACAATCATCTATAAATATAATAATTTATATGACATAATACTTTAATAAATTGATATGTTTTAAACTTGTAATTGGTAATATAAAAAAAGAGGTGTTTTAAAAACTAATTAATGTTTTATTTCATTTTGTACAAAGGTTTACTACTTCCTGCATGAATAATCTAAACTCCTAATTCGGGGGAAAACCAAGTGGTTGTCAGCTGATACAAACCGCATCATTTACCAACATGACAAGTGACTCTAAGGAATATTCTCATAAGGAAGGCATTACTTTAGTTTAATACCAAGATTAAACAAACTATATTCTAACAAATGAATTATAATATTTCACTAAGAATATAAATAATAATAATATTAAAAATAATAGTATTTACGATTTTCTAAGAGTCAGAAAATCTTCTTCTATATATTAACATCTTGAAAACTCGGATAAAACATTAACTTGAATAGGATTACTTTTCTTTTAAAAATAGTACTCTAGGATTTAATTATCATAGCATTAGACATTCTTCTAATTTTCGATTAATCCATTTCATTAAATTGTAAAATCTTGTCATTGTAATTAAGACATAAAGTATTTTATGTTCTTAATTTCAGTTGCCTAACTGTCCTAGAGCAAAATAAACAGAATTTTATTGTTCAGGAAAATTACCCCACGGTGTTATATGAAAAGGAGTATTTAAAATATTAAATTGCACACCTCCCCTTTAAAAACTGATTGACTTATTTCCACTCTTTTACTCCTACATTGGCTCACCTTCTTTATGTATATTTAATTTTAGCACTGACAACGTGGTTCGTAGGCAATCAATAAAAAGCAGAGAACAAATAAGCAACTCCAAAAATTGGATTTGACATATCAGAATTCTTCTTTAGTCGAAATTTTAGTATTGATTTTTTAAAAATGTAATTAAAGCAGAATTACAGCACTTACTAGACAAACGGTTCAAACTTCCAATTCATTACAAAAGACTGATCTACATAACAATAATAAGGCAATAATACGGGATTGAGGTTTGGGGCTCCACTAAACCTTTGAATTCCTCTCGTATCCAATCCTTGCAATCCAAAATTCTTCGTAAAATCCTTAATGCTCCCTACTTGGTCAAAATAAAATCATCCACAAAGACCTTAATGTTCCATATGTAACCGATCTAGCCCGAACCAGATATCGATCCTTCCATTATAAACTCCCTAACCATCAAAACCCTCTAGTTTCTAACCTTGCTTATTCCTTTATTTCTGAAAATCCTCCAAGGCGCCTGAAAAGAAGATGGACTATACGTGCTCTATTTAAGACAACTGACTGTTGAGCCTCTCTTAGCACATCAATAGGCAACCCCAAACCATCCATGACTACCACTGTTTATTTTGTTATCAACCCAGCGGTGGTGACACCTTCCAAATGATACAATGCCTTCAATTATATAGCCAATTTCTGGTATTTACTGCGTTGTTTTTCTCCTACATTGGAGCTTATATTACCGTTGGGGATCCCAACATCAATAAACACTGAATTTATTGCGCTTAAATCTATAAGGAGAATATCTGGTTTAATTAAAACGCCCAGTATGGTCCATAATTGAATCATGCCAATAGAGCTTGAGGGGTGGTCTATTTGGGTGGTACTTATAATGTGGGGGCTTATTATCTAACAAGTTGTGTTTCATCGACAGGGCCTGGTGAAAAAGTTTGGACACATTGCTATGCCTTTGGTATTGGTCCACCAGTGACCTGTTAAATTGATTCCAGCATTACTTAGAGCATTATTATTTTAGAAACGTGTTTTAAACTTAAACACTTAATAGTATTGAAGTGTGCGTCAACAATGAACGAAAATGCAATTTCGTAGAGTATCAAAAGTAAACTGAACCGTGTAATTTACAAAAATGAAATATCATAAAATACGAAACTATTATTAATAAAACGTCCTTTTCATGATTCAGATTTATTTTGAGGTTTAGTTGAATTCGAAACTGGGGAGTTGCACAAAAATTCAGTCTCTTACATGTAAGACAGGCACCATGAAAACCATCAAAGGTGTAAAACATAAAAGCTTGTTCACAAGGCGGTAACTCCTCATTAGGGAAGCAGCAAGTTGCAGAGGCCAACGACCCCGGAGAGAGGCGGCCGTGAGATATGCTAATCCTTCACCGCTATTTCGGTTAATTACTAATTAAAGGGAATTGGAGCAATTAACGTCCTAAAGAGTAGAGAAAACAATCTCCGGCTGCTTCGACTAATGGGGTAGGGGATCGCCGGACCGTCCGCCGATGGGGTAGGTGTTTGAGCAGCTGCTCATGTAATTGGAAATATATACCGAAGCTCTGCGTAAGTAAATTGACACTGAATAATCTCTTCGTTAAGCAAGGGGTGAGGGGTAGTGTGCAGCAAGAAGCGACAGCAGTTAATCCCATCGAGGATTAAAGGATATAGAAGAGTAAACTAAATGTAATGGGAATTTATAAATATAATAAGCAAATAAGGAGATGGGACAATATAACAATTGGCAATCGATTAATATGTCCTTATTAAAAATATATCCGTTGCAAGAATATCTGAAGTTAAGGTTGACCGTTATGGATCAGAGATATATCTAAGAGGAAGGAGTGAGTGAATCCTATAGCAAGATTGAATATTATTAAGACTTAAATTGAGAAATAATATTTTTACTTAAGACAATAATAAATTACTAAAGAACTATACAAGTATGACTATTAATTGCGGTGTTGAAAATGGAAAATGTATATACCCAAAACAACGTGGAACACCTATTTTCAAGTCTACAAAATGCGATGGTCACACTCCTTAAAGTTGAATTTTCTAAACAAAAATCATTTACTACTATACTTGAAAAGACACTATTTTTCACGTTAATACAAACAAAATTCAATTTATTCATTTTTTTTTTTTTAAAGTACTATAGGATATTTTTTTACTATACTTCAAAAAATAATCCTTAAACAAAAAAGTAGGACAGAATGACCATCTACCATCATGATTTCTACTGGACTGTATAATAAACATTTTTTTAAAATAACAGTAAACGTTTGTTACAAATTACAAGGTTAAAGGAATTATAAAACTCATATGATTCATCTAAATAACCAATGAAAATACTAACAATCAAAAGTAAATTCACTACCCACATTCCTCCACACCAACTACACTAAACTGTTATTAAAGTTAATACTATTCTAATTAACAAACTTAATAATTTCCTCCAACAGGTACCCTTTATTTGCCAACTAGCACATCAATTAATCTGAAAAGACAAAAATTATTGTCGTAATGAATGGATCAAGTTCATGAAACCTCCCAACAAGACAAACTATTCAGGAAGTGCAAAAAAAAAAAAAAAAAAAAGAACAGTGGATAATGATTCAGGATATCGATTAATTTATTTTTAGCTTTTTTATAACATAATAATAAATAACACTCTTTATTTACTTAAAACGCCAAAGAATTTGGATACAAATGAAGTATCATGTATCTAATAGATATTAATGATATTAAAGGCTTCGATTCATTCTAATCTAAAAATGTAATTGCTGGTCTACCAATGGGTAAATTATCAATAATTCAGCGTAATGCCATTCACACATTACATATACTGGTTTTATTTTTTTAGTTCTACAGTTGTAAATTTCAATGCATAAATAGAAAAAAGCAGGTTGAAAAATACAATAATTAGTATTGTTATAATACTATAATAATTTAGGACTTATGGTGTATCACAGCTTAAGAAGCTTATTTTACTTTTGTTTTCTAAAAAAAATAAATTCTAATATGTCAAAAACGAATAATGTGGATCGAGTTTACTCCCCTTAAACACTAGAGAGTTGCTTGTAAGCACTTGACAAGGGACCACTCCCCTTAAAGCGATGATGATGTACTTAATACAACCACTAAAGCCACTTCAATTTTTTTTCCCTTTCTCTTAAGGGGAAAAAATTCATAACTAAATTCACCGAAAAACAATGTGACATTGTTCGTTAGTTTCGTTAGTTATTGGATTAGAAGGACTGTAATAAAAATAAATGACTTTAATTTAATCGAAATATTTTTTGATACTATTTGTTCTTTGTTTGACCGCAACCCTGACCATGTTGTTATATTTAAATTTTTACGGTCAACTATATATACATATCATTTTTTTATTATTCATATTTGAGTATTTTTATAATCCAAAAATTATTACAATTAGTTTGTAAATATTTAACTAAGGACTACTATTAAATTTCAAACTGACATGGAAGAAAGAAAATGAAAACTGTGATCATCAGAAAGAAATTCCTAAGGCGAAGCCTCTGAAACCGGATTTGCAATGGGTGTTGCAAGAGTGAGGAACCGAAAGGTCAGGGAGTGATAAAGCTGTGATATGGCTATCAGTCAGTTGAATGACCATAGTGGCCATATAATGGCATTCCTTCCAGATAGCTCCGCGCCACAAACGGATGATGGCCACTGCTTGTCCGTGTGATTAGATTAAACCTACAAACAAGATGGCTTTACTATTAAATGATGTCGTAAAAGGCGAGCTATGATTATAATTGTCACATCATTATCAAAAAGAAAAATATTTCTCTGCTCCACCGTCTCCTTCCAAAAACAGCAATCCTTGTAAGGAACCATGTTGATGTTCCGGCTGCCTGGAGAACCTTGAAGATGTGATTCGGAGATAATCCAAGAGGCAGAAGTACCCCGGGGAAGGTACGTCCTTCCTACAAAAGCGGCCATATCCAATGGATTAGTGCCAGGTTCTCCTTCCGCTTGTGTGCGTGTGTGGATACCTTAGTCTTGTACTGGCGATTCCTTTACTCCAATATTATAACATAAAAAATGAGTATGGGTTGCAGAAGCATAAAAAGTCAAATCACCTTTTTTCTTCATCAAGCAGAATAAATATTATATTGAATATATACTAATATTTTAACTAGTGTATGTTTATGATTTCTTAAAAAAAAAAAATTAAAATCTGTACCACTACAAACCATGAAGGGTCAGTACTATGTAAGGTTACTAGTTCAGTACTATGTAAGGAAGTACTGTTACTAGACAAACAGTTGTGCAAGGAGGTGATTAGGTTATAATCACGCTAGACCACCAGATTTTTACCCAATTTATGAGGCTGGGTGGGCCGAGTCGAACTCTAGAACCCAAAGGGTTGACTCACTACAGTGTACCAGAAAATTTTCTGCCCAGGCGGATTCGATCCCTTGGAGTAAGTAGCTGTGCATTACCACGGTGCCACCGTGCTCCCTTGATTTCTTTTTTTCTGTAGAAAATTAATCACTATATAATTTACTGATCTCAATGAACTAAATATCGCAGTGAGTAAATGCTACGTATAAGTAAATATAAGAAGTCTTATTTAATTTGGCGAATGTTATTGCATAGACTTTGTTTAGTTGGATCCCCATTAACCGACAGAGAGCTATTAAAGCGGGTTCATTACGCTACCGGCGGCCCTATACAAACAGTACTAACAAAAGCATATTCTCATTAGTTTTTCTATTAAGGCTGCTGTCGTGTGACCAGCGTCTGCACGCCGTATGTCGCTATGCTGTAGCTCACGGTCGTATATAATTCCAACGCTTATATTGGCAGCTGATAAACGTTTCAGTAAATATATATTATAACTGATAGATATTAAGTACATGAAAGGGACAGATGGTTAACATAAAATAAAAGGTTGAAAGTAATTTACAAAGAAGATAAGGACATGGAAAATGAAAACAATATTAATATTTAAACATATTTGTAAACCTAAAAGTATACATAACAAACTAACAAAACTGCTGACGGAACATACTCGTGGCCTTAATAATTAATTAACACCACAAATAGTCAAAAATATTTTATGTGATTGTAAACAACAGGACAGCACTAATCATAGCTGTCATGATGAGGGGAGATACACGGACAGATCTTCAAAAAAAATTTATTTTTCAAGTAAAAAAGGAGCTGTTATAAAGTGCCAAAACCAAAAGAACGAAGAACAAAAAATAAAGTAAAGCAAAAAATCCTCTAATCCCACCTCTTTAATTTGAGGTAGTTTAGATCCTATCTTCCATCTAATATTTATCCTATCTGTATCCTTCAATAAAAATTTGATTACGAATTGATTTAGCTCTTATTTTTGTTTGGTCCCTTTCTTTGGTCATTTGAACGTCGTTTTATTTTCGTTTTTTCCTTCTTTATTTTTTAATATACATGTAGGTATATTGCTTTTAGTGGTAAAGTGGTTATTTATAGCATGTAATCTGCAAGATTTATAAATACATGACCCTGAAATGACTGAAAAAGGTCGACTCAAAATGGCATTTAAAAAAATTAAAGTTTCATTTTTTACAGGAAAAACTATCAAAGACCAACCCTGAACCAAAACTTACTTCTTACCATGCTCAATAAAGGGTGGGGTTACCCGTAAACCTTTATTTTAATTTTTTAAGTTACTTTTTTTTGTAATACTTAAATTTATTTTTTTCTTTGGAAATAAAGCTTAAATAAATAAATAAAGTATAATGCTCAAGTTGGATAGAGAAGTATTGGGGCACGGGAGGGACGCAGACTCAAGGCCACTCGGCAGCTGCACTCAACCGCCAAGACCATTGACTCATCGCCTCACGCCTGTTTAGCAAGGGTTGGTACCAAGCCCTTCATTCCACTATTTGTAAGTCTCATGAAATAGAGTTTTTTCTGGTGCATACATGTAATCTATTAACCGTTTATTTTTACATAATATAATGGAATGCTTCTCAAACTAGCTAACAATATTAGTCTACAGCCATGATGTAAATAATACTTAGGAGTATTTTTAATAAATAAAAAAACTGTGAACTATGACTCTTGGCGGTATAAGCAGTTTATCCTGAATTGAATCATCGAGTAAAAAGCATTAGGTACCACAACGCAAAAGGGAATCTTTTAACCACAACAAGGAAACATTCAGGATTTTTATTTTTTCAATGAATCATTAAAAAAAAAAAAGATAGAAATCTTACACCAAGCTTTGTTAATAAAACATTGGGGTAGAAAAAAATGTATTATTTCACAGAAAAAAAGAAATGAGTAAACCTCGAAAACTACATAAGACCAACTAGAAGCACAATAGCATAGCACCCGTTCTAGAAGAGCGGCGGTAGAGGAAAGCACAAAGATCAGAAAAAAGGAAAGTGTTAGTGAGGTGAAGTTTTCCCGAGGATAAGAAAGGAAGGATAAGAAACAGTTGCTTAACAGGGGCTTCCAGAGGGATCAAGCGACCGCTATTCCAAATCCACAGCCACAATCCTTCAAGGATATAATCCTAGAATCTCAACTTCTACCTGCAGCACTTTAACCTTTCTAATAATACATGAGTGAGACTGATAAAGATGTATCCTATATATATATATATAAATACAACGGTAAAAAAAAATTATTAGTATTTTGTAAATAATGTACTGTTTCATGAACAACCGTTGCGAAAGATTAGTTTGTTGCAATCTGATTTGTCAATGATCACCTTCAATCGCAAGATTTTTTCCCAATTAAAAGTACCCACTGTGCCATAGAGGCTGGGTGTGCCCCATCAAGGCTCTCGAACACACAGCGTTGACAACGGCTGAAGAATAAATCATTAACAAAATTATGCATATTTTTCGATTTCCTGACAAATGTTTAAATTTGGATTTAATCTATTTTCCATCTTCACACCTTAATGGGCAGATGGCTATGGAATGTTAAAAAAATTTACTATCGACGCATACGTTTTATAACAAAGTTTGCCTGAATAGTAAAATGTTTAATGGGGGTTCAGTGAACAAGCAGTTAAAAGTACGAGAGTGGACATGTTCTCCCACCCACGCTTGTTAAAATGCCATCGAGTATGGGAAAGGAAATGACACATCTTGCACAGGAAGAAGCCGTACTGGAGCGTAAGCAATGTGGCGCCCACTTGATGAGCTATTTTGACATTTCATCTTAAAGTTATATGCATTCAGATAAATCGTAAGTTGAACATTTTTCAGGAAACCTAAAAATATGCACAAAACAGGGATTTATTCCCTTTTTGAACCTCAATTAGGATAATAAAACAGATTCATTAATGAAATTCATAAGCTAGTAAGAATATTCGAACACGTTTGTGTTTTATTTATCTATCATCTATGGACTTATTCTTAATATCTTATGAATTAATAATCAAACTTTTTTAGCTTGTTTATTTAATTATATAATTTTTTTTTTCAATCGATAGGCTAGGAATTCTTGAGGTTACAGAATTCTTGAGGTACACTCCAGTTTGTGTTCAACCTAATTAATTCTCAGCCTTATTTCTGGTATTCTTTTTAGGCCTAGCTGAAGCTGAACCAGGAAACGTCTTTCAACATGCGGTCCTCATTCTGGGAAAAAATCCAATTTTCTGTCAAGACTTTGTGAGCGAGCCAGTAATCGACCGAGGTCGTCGAGGATATGGATCCAGCGCTATGTCCTAACAGAGATGTTACGCTTAATCACGTATCATATACTAAGCCACTAAGTCTTTTTTTTTTCCTCATCCAACCATGCTTCAGCTCGTAGAAACTCAATTCAAGAGAAATGGCAGAAGAGGCCGAAACGTAGCAGAAATGTAGGGAAAGAAAGAGAATTTATTTTATAGTAATATAATTTTATATTTTAAAATGTGGGGTTAGTGAGACTTCTAAATATTTTCTCCTTAATATTTTTGAATTAATATTGAAAATACTACAATTCACTATGCTAATTTATCATTAGTAAATTAATAATGATGAGTAGAGTGTTGACCGTGGATAATGTATATATGAGAAGATGATAATGGTGCGGTCAGTGAAGAGCGCAAACAAGCAAAAACATATTTATTAGTGCCAAAGTTTCGACCAGAATTTCAGTATTTTAATTACTCAACTTGTAATTAACTAATTACTCTTTTTGTCTTATGTTACTTTATACTTTATTTATTTCATTCCATTGTTTTAATTAGATATTTCATTAGTTGAAAATATTTTCTTTTACAGTTTTTTCCCCTTCAAACTGTTAAATTAAAATATTCATATATCATTTCTTTAATCCTGTAATTTGAAACACTCATTTAATTACCTACATATATTTACTAACAAGCTTTTCATACGTATTTAATTATTTGTTCTTTCCTCTTCCTTAATTGTATTATTACTCTTCTCACACAGCCTTCATCTTCATATAATACAATACTTAGACTACACATGGCTTTTGATACTATTTGGTATCTGTAATGTTAGTTGTTTTCTTATTTTCTTCATATGGTTCATTTTCTATCATTATGGTTGTAATCTATTTTTTTGTTCTTAGCCTTGATTCTAAAATATTGGTTCTTTAAATTCTATCGACTTCATTATTACGTCATAAAATACATATCAAAAGTATGCCGCGAGAATAAGCCATCTAAGTAACAACTTTATGTGAATTGAGATCAAGGGAAAAATAAGGTCATTTCAGAAAGAAGCTTTCTCGCAACGCAGGAAATCTAATGCCAGTTGGTTTCTTTTTTTCCACAGAAAAATATCTTCGACCCGGAAAGTACACAGGTTGCATACAGAAGGCCTTGGCCTCCGTAGGAAGTTTTTTCCATTCTCGATTTACAAGAAGTGAAAATCCCACGGGAAGAATTGAATATCTTTTTCGGGAAGAAAAAGTACCGACTTGGGAGGATGGAGGTAGGGACTTGGCTATGCCATACCATCCTACTATGCTCATCTCGGTTGTATTCTTTATGAGGCAATTTGCTATAACGGTCATCTGGTAAGGGGGGACACCTAGTTCTGTCAAGAGCACGACACCGAAGCGCCTAGTATCACTCGCATACTGGACGTGCCCTGACAACCAGTCATACAATAAGGGTATTCATGATCTTTGGTTTAACATGTTAAAGCGTGTTAAATGGAAAAATCATGTTAAATCGAAAAAAATTGCCTTCTTTTACCGTGGTAAAACGAAATAACATTTAACATGGCTGAGAGTCTGTTACTTGGTCTGTTAAATGGAGAATGACGTCACACAATAGACCAGTTGAGATCGCC
>NW_027105232.1:984458-1017084 GCF_000696795.3 Halyomorpha halys
CTTATAAAATAAGTTGCTGAGAAAATCCGCTAGGGGCTCTTATGCATTCAACGTTTAACATGACTTCAAATAGGGCTGCTCACAATCCTATACTTATAACATTTAACATGGTAAAACATTTTACATTTAACACATCATGAATACTCCTAATATAATTTCGATCTATTGTAAACTAAATTATCCAAATTTTTCATACTCTAGTTCCATTTAGAAATGAATACAATAACGATGATTTTAAATACTATTTATCCCTAAAATAAAATACTGCAAAGACAATGGATTGAACTAGTTAAGTGTTAAGCACTTTTTTACAGAACATTTATCGTAGACTGCCTTGTCTCTTGCAAGAGTTTTTAGAATACAGCTGAAATAATCTACGCTACTTTCTAATATAATTAATGATGATAGTAATCTATCATTATACTTAATCTTATTTTAATTTAATTAATTTATACTTTACATACTCTAAAGAGGTTTACTACCTTAGACTCTTTACCATAGGGACACCATTTAAAAAAGTTACCAGGGCCCGTTTTTATCAGCGGCAAAACCCATTAAAATTTTTACAAGCACATAATTTATGGTATAATACTACATTTACTGAACAAAGAATTTTATGATTAATAAAAAGAAAATGAACTAGGTTGTCGATTTAACTTGGATTGCTATCTATCTTGTAAATTATTAACTACCGCCTGGCTTTTAAAATACCTTAATTCAGTAAATTCATCACGTTTTCCTCTACACAAGGAAAATTGTTTAACGTGATTGGTTAAAGTGCATCCGAAGTAAAGGGTACTTCATAATAAAAAAAACACAACTTTGAGTAAATGGTAATAACTAAAATAATCATTTTTTTCGTATAATCTTAAAAGATTAAGATGTAACATAATTGTATGTATATATATATGTGTGTGTATATATAGGGTACCTATGATGGACGAAATATAGGGCACCTATACTTAAGGTACATTTAAAACGAAGGCATGTATACTTTTTTTTTTTTTTAAGTCTGTAGCACAAAGGACACGAACGCTTATCTGGAATATTATATTCAATTGTGTATAAAATAAATTAACATAGAATAAACATTTAAATAACTACGCTATCCTTTTTTTTCACTTTTGAGGTAACATTAATAACTGTTAACCATTAACTGACACCAAGGACAGGAGCAAGTGCCAACTCATCGCAACCAAGGTCTTTCCAGTGAGTCACAAAAATGCAAGGGGTTACATTTCAAGGGGCCTCGACCGACAGTGGCATTTCATTGCAAGGAAATTAATGACATCAGTGATTAACAAATAAGGTATTCTATGTCACAAATTCTTGTTCTGTTACCGACTACGTAGAACTTTAAAAGAAAATTAATTTATTTCGTGAATTTTCTTTTAGTTAGTAATCAATTAATTTTTTGTTTGTACTTTCTTCCATAAATTATTAATAATATCTAAAAATTATTTATTCGTGCTGCCGTTTCGACCTGAATTTCAGGTCTCGATTAGGTCTATAAAACAAAAAGAGATAACCATCATTCAGAGAAACATAATAATAAAAATAAATAATAATATTTTTATGTTTCTCTGAATGATGGTTGTTATCTCTTTTTGTTTTATAGCCCTGATGAAGACCTGAAATTCTTCTCTAATTATTAATCTACGGTCAACTAAATAACACAAATGTGATTTTAAACATTAAATACGTCACGACAAATATTATTGAATTATTGCGTACCCAATTATATAATTCTTAAAATCTTAATAATGTTAATTAGTATTTCTATACCAGATTATAACGAAACAATTGTGAGCCTTCATGTCATATTTAGAAAACAGCGCATTTTGGTTGAGCATTCAATAAAATGCCAAAATATCACTAATTATATTTTGATAAGTATTCAAAAGAATTTTTAACTTCCCATAAGCTCCTTTTTTTATTGAAAACAACCTCCTTGGACTATCCATTATCCTTAGCTTAGGCAATGACCCCGCACAACAGCAATGACTACCCATTCTTCCATTGTTGCCAGAGTCACCTTTCTTAGAGGAGCAAGGAACGGTACCGCCCCAGTGAGCTTAGAACTGTCTATACTTTTTTTCTTGTCCTAGGTTCAAAGAGAGGAGAGAACTTAAGTGTGAGCAGAAAAATAACTTTAAAACGAAAGAAAAACAGGAATTGCGAGAGAGAAAAAAGCCAATATGTTTAGAGAAGAAGCTCAATTCAAAATTATCATTAATCAATTATGGCATCAAGTGCAAGGAGCTGCCGCCGATCTATGAACCAGCTTGTTAACCAGAAGCCAACTTGCTAACCTGGAAACCAACAGGACAGAGTTGAGAGTGATACGACAGAAGAGCTAAGCTCAGGAGTGGATAATTTCCTTTGTATTAAATAAATTTATCATGAGTAAGTAAATTAACACGAGAACCAAGCAGAGAGAGAAGAGGATGAAAAACGAGAAAGGAACCAAGTAAGATCTCCAATACACATACGTCCGTTCATCTTCTAAATTGTGTTCATAATCAACATTAAGTTCACATAGTCAAAATTTTATTATCCACTTAGAAGTGGTTTTTGCTACCTTCTTGGCATATCCCTTATTTTCCCCCTTTTTTTTTTTTTTACTGTATTATCAAGAATTGGAGATTTCATTATTATTTATAATGTTCAAATTATCGTATCCCCTTAATTATACAGTCCAAATCACTTATTCTCCAGTAATGACATTATATACTAATTCTGATATCTCCAATAAGAAGAATTGTCAGAGTTAAAGATAATAAGAGAATGTTATGATCATTAACGAGGGGACAGTGCTCATGTACAGGTGTCAATCAATGGATCTGCATTCCTTTTCATTGCTTAGTAAATTTTGAAATCAAAATCACGATCAACCCATTAGAACAAAAAAAAACAACTGTGATTTATGCACCAAGAGATGAATCTCCCTCCGTGATTTCGTTGCACGGAATTCCTAATACACAGTTCCAGATTTCACTTCAATCAAGGGATTCCAAAATTAGAAGCAGTAATGGCGCAGAATGAGAGAGAGGTGGCTGGGAAGGAAGAAGGAAAAAAAAATGAGGTCTGACATTACAAGGTAATTGCCGCGAAGTTGGGGCGAGGAGAAAGAATCGCAGTGGAGGACGGAACGGCCTTGACTCCATCATATTTCCGTTCGTGTGTGGCGTCTTCTGGTTCAGGGGCAGTCCCAACTATATCAACAAGGGCGTCTAATGTCTTTTTTTCACGTTACAATTTATATATTATTTTCCATACAATCAGGATTAGCAAAGAAACAAAAATATTAAAGTTGAAGAAAAAAGTAGAAGGATACAGCTCAGAGCTCAATGAAACCGTCTTATGTTCGTAATCGTAATAACTGTAACGAGAAAGTATCTATAAATACAGGATATTGTTTGAAATAATTATAGGCGCAAAAAAAACATAATAGTTTATAATTTCATGTTAATATTACCAACGTATCAATTTAAAAACCAACAAAATTGATTTTAAAATTAGAAAACGCAAGGAAAATAATGTACAAATTGTTCCCATATTTTAACAAAAAATAAATCGATAATTCCCAAATCGGTACTAAGACTTATCATAGCATATGCCTATTCCATATGAAGCTTCACAAACTTATTCAAGTTGAAAAAACACAAAAAACCCAAAATAAATGGTAAAGAATTGTAACCAACTATTTATATTACACAAGAATAACTAAGATTTATGTACAAGAATAAATATACAATTTGACATAAATTTAAGAGAACTAAACATAAATTGATGCCAAATTAACCAATAACGATCTATATTATATTTTATTTCAAAATCTGTTTTGTTTTTCTCTCTCTATCACTTTATTCTCACAAAAATATAAATTATAATTATAAGTAATAATTATTTAGTTGCTAAGAAAAATTAATTGTATACTAGCGGTATAGTTCAGCCTATAACAAGATGCAAAACTTATAGTGACTCTAAATTAAAAAAAAAGGCTTCAATGTGAATCCGACCTTGTCAAAAACATATGCAGAGTAACCAAGGAGAAACAAACGTAATGACAAAAGTCACGCAAAACATGGTGTGTAATATTTACGATAGAAAAGATTTAAACATAAACAAATTAAAGTAAAAATCTTTAAAAAAAAATTTTTTTTGCGACAAGACGAATATACAATTCTATTTACGAGAAGCAACAAAACGGCATGACACCAATATATGCAAGAAGATTGTTACTTGTTCCTAATGATTGCACAAAAAGATGGATGCATTTTGAAATCTCCGGCTATAACATGTGTTTTCGAAAATCTTAAAATTGAACTATAAACTAGCAGGTACAAACCTAAAGTTTCATCACAATCGTAAGTTGCAACAATATTTTAGAAGAATGAGGTAGGTTAACAGATTGGGTAAGCAGAAAAATTTGATAATTTATAGGAAATCCATTTTTAATACTCACAAAAATACAGAAAAATAATACACCCCAAATCAACAGTAAACAAACCCTTAAATGACAACTAATCATACTCATGCAAATTCACGCTCGCATTCCTAAGGTTTTTCTATGGACTTTTTCAGATTCGAAACTTTACCTGACTTTGCCAGATTTATAAAATTTCCAGTTTCGAAAAATTTATTGACTTCCAGATTCGAAAAATTCTCTGCCATTTACAGGATCTGAAAATTCCCTAACCTTCCCAAGCTTAATAAAAAATCTGACTTTTTCTGACAAATTAAGTCCAGTAAAAACCCCATAAAGGTACAGTCTCTTGTTCTAGATTAATTGGATTTTTCAGATTGACTGAATATTTATTAAAAAGTATTTCAGATCTTAAACTTCCGATTAAAATAAACTATAATTTTCAGTATTTTATGGATTCTGATTCTTCTTATTATCATTAGTATATGCAATTTATTTCTCCAAACCAGTTCACCAAATGCTAATCAATGTTCATTCCATAGTGGGATAGAGACGGAAGAAGACAAAGCATTTGTCTGCCGAGAGCTCCCGGGCTAATTGGGGCTCTGTGCGGTTTTTCACGTGCAAATAAGAGGGGGTTTCCATGGAAACTTCCAACAGGTGATGGTGATGTGGACTTGGAGAACAATCCACGCCCCGCCATGTTCTCTCTTGAATTATTTATAACAGTTGCACTGGTGATAGCATAAAGTCAACGTATGATTCAGCATCATCCAACTAACGATTCTTTAGATTTTAACCAACAAAAAAAATCTAAATGTTATTAATGGGGAGTACATTATAAAAAATCATTCAAAAATGATATAAATTTATTTTTATTCGTCTTAACCGAAGTATAAACAAGTAAAACATCTACATATCCTCAAAATAAATGATTTTATATACCTTATTTAGGAATTAGTATTATGGTACTCAAAAATAAAATCTGTTTCTAACTATTTTAAAATTTAATTTATTTTTAATTAATTATTGATACTTACAACTGTATCAAAATATATACAGCAAGTAAACTTGGTGTTAGTTATACAATGGTATGAGGCAGACATGTGGAGAATTTACATACCGATAGAACTCCAAATTTTAAAATAAAAATGAAATATACACGAAGATATATAGAAGAAAAAATTAAACTAATAAATTTTTTACGATTCAAAATTGTAGTCATCAGTTAAAAAAAAGAAACACTGCAGTTAAAAAGAAGTTAAAAGACGAACTTATTTTTATGATAATAATACTATTTATTGCGATTATAAGATAATGAAAAAAAAAATGTTAAAGAATAAACCATGAATGTGTATCCTTAAATAAATAAGGTTTATCCTCTAAAAAAAAATATCCAGGTTCACTTTTCACAAAAATAATTACCACGTATATTAAAAAAACATATATCATATATGAAAGCAAATATTAACGATAGTTGTGGGGAAAATAAATAAAGCGAATATCATCTAAAATATAACAGTAGAAATGCAAAGAACTAGAAAAGAATGCAGCCGCCCAGTTTTCACAAGATTTCACAACGGAACTGCAGCCCTTGTCGCTCCATTTCCAACAACTTAGCGGACCATTCATCATCACGAATAGAAATTGCACAAACAAAGGAATTTTACTTTATGGAAAGTTAACTTTACGTCAACAAGGTTTCAAATTTGAAAGTTATTAGTATTTGAGTTTTGAGGTATTATTACTGAATTTTGAATTAAAGCCGGTAAATATCTGGACTGAGCTAAGGATTATGTTGGAAAAATTAGATAAACTGGTGTACAATGATTTTGTTCTCAATCTAATCCAAAAATAACTATTGGCTATTTTTATCTTTCAGAAAATTTTTTAGTTAAAACAATGAGTAACATAAAAAATACAACAATAATGTTTTCAGCGTAATTATCTATATTCCTGTCAAACTCACAATTACAAATATTGCGATGACTTACCTTTTTTAATATGCTGTTAAGTTTTGTTCAATGTTGAAAAATGTATCCAATTCCTACTTCTAAGATATCCCACCACGTTTAGAACAAACTGCTAAATTTCTTTATTGATCCCTGATTTTTTAAAATATATCTAAAACCACCAGTCTGACAAAAAATATGTATTGAGTGAAAAAAAAATATTTTTTTTACTGATACACTTCCCAATATAAGATTTTTTTCAAAAAATATTAAAAGTTAAATTTTATGTTGATAATTACTCAGTGGCAACTAACTGAATCGTTTAATATAATATCTATAGGTAAATAGCTATTTTCACCAGTTCGTAAAGACTAACACATTGAAAATACAAAAACAAAACGGCACTTTCGCCAAAAAGCCAATGTATTAAGCTTCTGTCCGACCTATACTTTAAAAGATATTGACTGGAGAAGATGGTCGGGGGATGCGGTCACAAAAAAGAAAAAATGAGTTTCAGGTCTTCATCAGGGAGCTTGCGGAAGAGATATTGGCTAAACTGTACTTATTAATCTTATTAATCTACGGCCTCATTTAAAAGACATTAAAAAAAAAAAAGAAAAAAGGGGCAAGTCTAATTTTATCAAGTTAGTACTGTTTGCCGAAGTAAGAGTAATTCAACTCCAATTTTACAAAACAGCACCAACCCAAACAAAATATAAAAAAAAAAAAAAGAAGCAAAGATTGTTATGACCATTTATGACAATTTGGCTTGGCTACTGGTCAAGAAGCAACTGAACGTTCAACCATTATACATAAGTATATATACACTTCCACGCGTCAAAGCGTTGTGGGTTCGAAGATTCACAACTAAGTAAGTAAAAATCAATTTTAAATGGCACAAAATGAACCACAAAAAAGATACAAAAATGCACAGTTTACGAGTGCGCAAGTGCCTGTTTTATCTCCGAAGCGATGACGTTATAGCTGACTCAAGAAATAGCATTTTTTCCTAGCAAAACAAAAAAAAAAAAAAATCCCATGCATCCTACCTAGCAACATAGACAGAAACCAAGGCAGGTGTATGACAGCTCCATGAATGAATTGCAAGTTTCATTAATTTACTTCTGAATGTGATTAAGATCAATATATTAAGAACCACATCAAAATTGCATATAATTAAAATTTAACATGCAATAAAAAGATGAAATAATGTCACAGTAAGTCCAACAGGGATAACTTGGAAAACGAAATATTTAAGCCAAGAAGTACGGAATCGTATATATCACATTTATCAGTTTTGCAGCAATTATTATGGTTGATAGAATCTCCCGTAATTTTCTCCATGTAAATCTTCCTTAACCTACCATAGTATATATTTTTTCTATATTTGTTTGTTGCAGTTGTCCACCACCACATAACACGATCGTCGCAACGTCATCCATATCAGAGTGACATAGCACCCAATAAGTCGTCCAGACATAAGTGACGTAGCATAAAAAGTGTTAAATCATCATACATTTCTAATAAATGAACTACATTACTAATAGTTAGAACAAACATATTTCAATGTAATGTATACATAACTTCACAATTATGAACGAAGTCATCCACGCAGAAAAAAAAAGGAACAAAAATATAATCTTTCGTTCAATGATATAATACGCTACCTAAAATAAAATTGATAATATATAAAATTTATCAATTAAGTGTGTAATGGTGTGAAGTGCGTTGATTTGAGTTCCCTTCGACCTAAGACACAACAAAAAAAGGCCATTTTTTTGTCTTAAAAATTTTTAATAATAAAATGTGGTATATGACTGCTCAATATATAAAATTAATACATCACGACACAGTTTAAGTACGTTATCATAAATGTCAGCAAATAATAGATTAAAAAAAAAGAAATCGATCTGACTTTGGTTTAATATGCAAGTCGCAAAATCATGGATATTGAGATACTAACACAAGTTCGTATTATTTTTTTTTTTGCTCTTTGAAATTCATGAAGAATACATTTTAATTAATTTTAAAATAACTAATCTGAAATATGTATGTCTGTATTTATATATATAAGGAAAATATGAATCACCCTGGGAGAATGATCGTGAATGGATTACTCTGGAACTGTACTACATATTGAAAGGTCAATATTTTATATAAGCACACACTATTTCATTCATAACATTCATTTCATTCTTCTGTGTTCTCTCAATTTCCACATTATTTTTATTAAGAATGAAGGCTTAGTACACTAGATCTAAAAATAAAATTCTAAATACTACAAGTAAGAAAATGAACTTCAGAATGAACTTTAAATAATAATGTATATATATATTTTAACGATGAATGCATCAGAGGGGGCATAAGGAATAGAGTACCCATCCAGCCCCTAATTGCAAGAAGGGTGATATAACGAACCTGTTCTAACAATAGTGTTGAAATCGTGCGGATATCCGGCTGCGATTGTTTAGGTACGTTTTAATCAGGAGTACAAATTAACAAAACATTACTGCTTTGTACGTTATAATCAACACGTAAATAACATACTATATGTAATTTATTTTTAACTAGCCAATTTAAATTCATGATATTATAAGGGTCATTCATAATAACTAGAACAGTTTTCATAGTAATATAGATCAATAACAAAAAAAAAAACAATGAAAGGGCTACCCACTTATATTATAGAAATATTAAGTTTTTGCCTACTATAATTGGAGAAAAAAAATCTAAAACTATCCACAATTTAAGTCATAAATATTAAAAAACTAACCAAAAGACAATTGAATTTTAAAAAACTACTAATAGCGAATCCAAACCCTATAACCATTAGGACTCATTTGGGATCCTATATAATCTAAATGTACAATGAGGTGTAAAATTAACCTTGAATATTCATTCCAACAATTAAAACAAAAAAAATTATTGCCAAAGATCAACTAACGTCAAACCACTTAAGATAAAAAGTTGTTTTTAATAGCAAGGATAGGAAACCAGATAGACATCGCATGGGAAATATATTTTAATCATATAATTCGATTCATTTTTTATATTTTTATTAATTGAATTATATATATGAAGTTATTTTTTAATTATATATATCTCTAAAGCTCTCACCTAGGACAGCCCTGATGAAGCTCTACGAAGTGGGGCGAAACGTCGGAAAATAAATAAATTGTTGTTAACTATTTTTGTTTTTATTTTTATCGTAACCCTGACAATACTTTTCATTATTTTATAATTAATTAAACCTTAGAAAGTTGGATAAATAATATTAAATTAGTTTGTAGTTGTTAAAACAATTCTTCTAACCATAATGAAATTTCATTAATATAATCTTCAAAGGTTCATTTCAGGTAAGCCTGTGAATATAAATTTGCGTGACGGTTTGTTGCAACGGAATAATTAGTTTAATTAAAATGGAAGTCATTAGAGAAATTACAGTGCTTAAAAATGTTCTGCATTTTTAAGTAGGTAAAATATATACATTAATGCAATAATTCAATAATAGAAATAAATGTAAGCAATAAAAATAATAGTTAATTAACAAAAGTTCATTGTCAGTTATAATAGGCGTGTCTGGGTGGGGTCAGTCACTTTAAAATAAATCTTATATTTATAGATGAATGGGCAGACATCGTTTTTTTGATAGTTAGTTTATCAAAAATGACTATCATATATGCAAAATGTTAAGAAGTACTTTCACAAATTAAAAATAAAATATTTTGTTTTTTTTAACTCAAGAATTAACTCTAATTGAGAAAAATATTTTATTTTGGTGGGGTAGGGATGAAATGGATAAGGTGAGTTCTGAACAAATTACACACTAGCATATAGATTGACATAAATGTCCTAATAAATATACATATATTTTTTATTTTAATGACTATAACTATATTGAAAATTATTAATATTATACCTTAATAACATGAAAAGAATGATACTAATTAACGCATAAATATAACAATTTAATAGAAATAACACTACAATATCAAAAATAATGGACAAATCAAGAAAAGACCTTCAAAGGTGCAAAAGAGGGCCTTTGTAAAACCCCGAGCGTTGAAGAGAGGGGAAGGGTTTTGTATTTTTTTATCATCACGCGGTGTGAAGGAATGTAGAAGAAAAAACACCCATACGAGATCATAACGAGTTCAAACATTTCTATATAACATCCCAAAACTGAATCTTGTTAATAAAAAAAAAGTAAAAGAAAAAAATATTATAGAGACTTTGATACGAAAAAGTATTTAAAAATATTAACTGTCTATTTTCAAAAGTACATTTTTAACAACCAAAATATGAAAAAAGGAAAATAATTAGATAAATGAACAATTCTCAGAAGCTCGAACCATAAAGCATTTTTACCTTTATTATTGTCAGTTAAGCAATACTTATTCAACTCAGTTTTAGTTTATATTGATCATTATTTGAATGATTAACATGAAAACATTAAATCAAAAAATGGAACAGTCAATAGATTGATGAACCAAGTCATTAACTTTGTATGGTAATATTGTGATTTGAGTGGTATAATAATTTAATTGGCCTGTTTACGAAGAGTAGAAAATGATTTAGTTAAAAAAATGTATGGTATAAATAAAGTTAATGGAAGAAGACGGAGAGCTCTAACAAGATCGTCACGATACCGGCTCTGGGCAGCTGCAGCTGCAGACCAGCCGGCTTCCACCACCGCTGCGCCCCTGTGTGCCTTCAGCAGCATCAACAAGTTTCATCAAGTATCAAGGAGAAGATAAATATGGCGGACTTACAGATAGCAGAGTATCCTGATTGGTGAGATATGGAGAAGAGGTGGAGCAAGAAGCGTTCCCTACAAGCACTGTCACGGCACTGTGTTGGAGGCAGCACTGAAGGCTGGGGGCAAGGGGCTGACTCACCTACCCCCACCACTCTCCGGGGAGGTACCTCTCTGGTATTGTCTCTGTCCGCTGTTGGGGGGTTTAGAAGGGAGGGTCGGAACCCTTTGGCTATGTAACACGCGGCCTGTGAATTGTACTGTGTCCATCGAAGGTGAAGGGAGTTCAACGAGGGAGCTCGAATCTCCAAGGCAATAAAACTAAAATTTTATGTCGGATCTCCACACATTTGCCAATAGCCACAGACCCAAAATCCCACCAAATGGCTTTGACCAAGTGGAAACACTTCCAGATAAGATCGAACTCTAGATAAGAGAACTTATTCTCTGAACGACTTTGGTTCATCAACAGAAATGAACTACTTATTAGTTAACATAATTGCTTTATTTAATATTTGAAATGTAATCAACAATAAAAAACATTTAGAGAACGACCTTGATTTCTTCAAGTACATCTCTTTCTATATGGGCATCAGTGATAAGCTGCCCAATCTATCTTCAAGGAATCTTACCTCTCATTTCATTCTTAATTTATAGGGTTTTTTTCCCAATATCTCTTTATCCATTGTTTATATTTCCAATCATCACAACAGCTCTCATGCAGATCTGCATAGTGGGTCGAAACGTCAGCAATAAATACATGGTTAAAAACTAAATGGTTAACAGCACTGACCATCTCAAATTTTAATTTATTGATCAAAAAAGTTTGGGTCCTTAGTGTAATGATGGCACTTCCAACAAAAGCTTGATTAAAAAACAAAATAACATCGATATTCACGAGCTTCTGGGTTCCAACGTGGCAAATATGCCACTTGCTTTGGTGATTATTTTCGATTTAAACTATATTAATTATAAAATAAAAAGAAGAAAAATGAAACGAAACTTAAATTTTGGCAAAGAAACCAGTAGATAAAAAAAAAAATCATTAAGTACTACCTTACCTTTAAATTAGCCATTCTTTTAAATATTTTTATCAGATACTACTTCATATAAACAACCAGATAAATAAAAATTTTATAATTGTACATTAGTTTTGTGTTAAATAAAAAATATAAAGCTTAAGTTAACTGAGAATAACACACTTTATCAACAGAAAGAAGTTTAAAATATACCATCTTAAACCAGAGTTAATTAATGATTTTGAAGTTAAGAAAAATGCGATAATTATTAAAAATACGGGCAAAAAATTATATCTTTCTGTTGGCAGTTTTCAAACAATATGAAACAAAAATGTCAGCCCACGCTTCTTTCAGCCAATGCAGCAGCTACAAACATGAGGGAACTTACCAGAGTTCAACAAATTTGTATAAGCGATTTTAGTCAGATATAACAGAGTTGGGGCTAGTTAAAAAGAACAGATCATTATATCTACAATATGTGTAGGTATTTAGAATACGCTGCATTTGGAACTGCACAGTAGCATGTCTTCGACTGGCTCACTTAAGAATACTTAAGATTCAGGTATGTTTATGCCATTAGCGATATGAAATAATTCAAGGAGCACTTACAATTCATAAGGAATAAAATATCAAACATAATGGTCATGTCATTTCAAACGTCTAAGTTGAAAAAACACCATCGTCCAATGTTGATATCACTTGAAGCACACACGAAAGGCATTTCAACTTTTTTACATTAATTATTTTTAGGAAAAATTATTTGAAATCATTCAAAATGTTAATACGGTAAACGAAGAAGAATTTCCTAAGGAACACTAATCAATGCTTTTACATAATATTGACGAGTTTGATGAATACATATATGAAATCTCCAAAGTAGAAAGGGCAGATATAAAAGTAGGGAAGACCGAAACGTCGTCAAGAAGTTCAAAAATTTGCAAAGAAGTATTTAAGG
This sequence comes from Halyomorpha halys, assembly GCF_000696795.3. Lineage (NCBI taxonomy): Eukaryota > Metazoa > Arthropoda > Insecta > Hemiptera > Pentatomidae > Halyomorpha > Halyomorpha halys. The sequence goes on from NW_027105232.1 coordinate 997,570, forward strand.
GTTTTAATTTATCTGGAGCACATATTTATTACTAATAATTTATAATTACCTTCGAAACAAGAAAGAAAACATTTTTTCTGTTTTATTATTTAAAAATAAAGGAATTAGAGTGCTACCATTGGGTAGTTTCTGTACATAATTGTATCACTCCATTATGATCTTATATCAAATTTACTGAATGTATTTTTTTTTAATGAAAATACAGTTTTAAATACTCATAAATAAATAAAGTAATAACAATTATCATTATTACTTTTTTTTTAGACCAACAATTCTTGATACACATTTTATCCTAGTATTCAGAGGCAAAATAGTATTTTAGACAATTCAAAGGAACCAAACTTTGTTTCAACTAAGCTATGCATATTATTTCATAATGGTACTTCTGTTCTATTCGCAGAGTTTTGTGAAATTGGGCTATTATCAAAGTTTTTTAACTTCGGGCACTTCCAACTTAAAATACCAGTCCTACAGGCACACAGAGCTTAATAAGTTACATTTAGTCGGAAATAAAATTAATGCAAAAAGATTTTTCTTAGACTCGTTTATTATGGACTGATGATCATTTATTAATAACCCTCATTCTTGAAGCCAACTATAAGTTAATTGGTAACTTACGATATTTCGCTATATGTACTAATTTCATTGTAACTGCACAAATATGGCAAATTAATAAAAAAAAAAAAAAAAAAAAAAAAAAGGAAATGACTCCTAGGCAAGAACCCAAACTATTAGTTATCTCCCAGTGGGCCATCAACGTGTTTTAATTAAGTATTCATTCTTATAATTAAGGTTTTATATATACATCCGGATCATATTATGTCTAATTAATTAAAAAAGAAGTTTTTTAATTAATAGAGACAATTTTATCGAGGATCTTGAATAATAAAAAATAACTTAAAAAAATAATTGATAGGAGGACAAAACTTAACCTTAAAGCGGATGCTATTAATCAAACAAGTAATTATTAAAATTGAATTGATTACTTAAGGATCAACTCTAGCATTATTATTTTTACAGTAGAAACCGGATTTTCGTACAAGTGCATCTCTTTTCATATTCAGCCAAACCTCAAATGATATTCGACTCGAGGAAAAGAAATTCAAATAACACTAAATTTATACTACACAAAACTGCACGTTGTATGATTTTCCACAATTTTTTATGTTTTAAGTTTTTTTCTGGAAAAAAATGCACATTTATCTTTTTGGAAAAACATTTCGATTTTTGTTGTATAACATTTAATGCTTGAACTCAATTTCTCATATTATATACATTCAGGTGTATATATGCCAACAGTTACTCATTTTATTATTTCTTTCCTTACTTAATTTATGGTTTACAGTTTACACATTTGAGGTAAAACAATGTATTTATTAAAGTATGCAGAGTGGAATTTAACCTGAAAATTTTTTTTTCTAGGAATAGTATTAATCAGTAGCTTCTGGTAAATTCGGAAAAGTCGCTATAGAATAAGCTTGTTATAGTCATGATTCAATATTATTGTTTTTAACATGACCCACCTAGCCCCTCATTTTTTTGCCCGAATTTATTGTGACAAGCGTGGAATTCATTTCATTTATTTTTTTTAATATCATATATTATTTTAAATAAAAATTAAACGAAAAATCAATTGGTCTGGGCAATATGAATATTCCTATAGATTTTTAACCAAACCTCCTTAAGTTTCCCTGCATTGCCTCATAACTCGTTAGTTTTTTAGTCAATGGAATATTCATATGTAAATTTACAATTGAAAAGCTAAGCGGAAGAACATGCTATATGAAATTTTAGGGAAAATTAAAAAAGGGGAATTTTAATTCGAAAAACATTGTTAAATACTCCTTTCTACATAGTGGCCTTGCATATTTCTTCTAAAATTTAAAATTGAGCTATTTTAAAGAAGTTTACAAAATGAATTCCAGCCTTCATAATAGGAATATAAAATAATTTAATATAATTAGCTTCCTCATAGCTCTTAAATTAAGGACAAAATTTTTGGTTTTTAATGAAAGTAGTTTAGTGTATAATGTACGTTTATTTATGAAAATAGAGTATGGAGTATTTAGCGAGTTTAATTTGCTTGAAACAAAGTTAGATCAACTTTAATTCACGAATTCATATTGCATTTTACAATACATATTTCGAATGCATATTCTGTTTGTTTTACTACGTTTATCGTTTTTTTAAAGCACAAAAATGCGGTCAATTTTTTTTTTCTCTTTTTTAAACGTTATAATGCTATCTTTCCAAGAATCATTACGTTTAGAAATTATATTTTGAACAGATTAACATTTATTGTTGATAGTAGTTTAAACTCACTACTATGATTATAGCTGGCTGTTTGATTGTTTTAAAAGTTAGGTTTTGAGTAATTATTAGTATAAATATATAAACGATAAGAAAAAAAATCTAGGCGATATTTATATTTTTTTAGCCGCATTGGATGTAAATTGTTACAAAACAGTAATTAGCTTCTAAATAAGTGAAGTGAATCATTGACAGTTTCTGAAGTGCCAATAAATCATTGTTTTTAATGAACTAATTGACCTTTATTTTTAATCATTATCAATACAATATAATTATCAATTGCTATAATTATGAACTACTCTTTACAAAATACAACTCAGCAAATAAAAATATATATTTAAAAAAAGAAATATAACAAAAGTTGTAGTAACACTACAACCCATTATGCAAGATGCGGTTAGCAACTACGCACAGCCATAAGGTTTTTCTCTCAAGCTAGTGAAGAGTCAGGTATTCACCTTTCAAAGAAATAGTAGACATCCGGTCCATGGAACGGATAGTAATTTTTATACCTCATTGCTTAACCCTCTTCCATTGAGAGTTAAGCAGTTTAGTACATTATCCACTCAACTGCCCCACTCCCTAGCAGAAACTCAACTTATACAAATCATATATTGCAATAACTTGAACGTTACAAATACTAGTTTAGTTTTAGTTTTATAAATTTATTCTCTCCAGTCACAACCAAACGACAAGAAAACATCTCCTGTTATAAAAAAAGTACCGTCGCAAGTTGTAACTGTACTATTATTTCATTAAACCTAAATATCCTGGAGTAAATAGAAGAGCAGAATATAAACAAATCAATCTAGTTTAATAAACTTTTTTTTTTAAACAAATCAATCTAGTTTAATAAACATTTTTTTTAAACAAATCAATCTAGTTAAATAAACATTTTTTTTAAAAAATATCAAATGAAAGTTCCGGAATGGGAAAAATCAATTATTTGCAGTAATAATGTAACACCATTTTTACTTTAATTTACCTATGTAGTAAATATATAGAAAGTGAAAATATTGTGTGAGTGTATGTGAGAAAATCATAAATCAAAAAACGAAAAGCGCAGTCTTAAAATTTAATATTACATATTTAAAACAGGTGAATGCCTGTTATCATAGAACCGATTTTATACAGTTCTTCAAAAACCACTCTAATGATTTTGATTTAAAATAACAATCAATGTAAAACTAAATGATATTGAATATCAGTTAGGTTTTAATCTCATTCAAATTGTTTGTCAGGTGTTAAATTACAAATTTTCAAACGATCTTCCTCTAAATTACCACTAATTTTGTTTATTTGACATAATTAACTATTTTGAATTGTTAACTGTCCTAAAACATGAATAAATATGAAATATGAAAGATTTAATAATTAAGTAAAGAGGAAAATTATAGAATAAAATACAGCAATTTAGACTAGAAAATCGGAGAGAGCCGATCTCTCCCGATTGCAATCATGTTATATTACATTAAACTGTATTATTGGCAGTGACGAAGTTTATATTCGTTATTCGCATCTCGATAAACCCTAAAATAGAGAATTTTATAGCAACAGAATATTTTTTTTTTTTATTTATTTGTTGATATTTACAACTGTATAAAAAAATACAACCAGTAAATTTGATCATAATGACATAATGATATGATACAGGATGTAGAGAAACTACCCAGTAGTAGAACTCTAAAAACAGTTTACAATATGAGGTCACGAGGCCATCTTCTTTTCAGGCGTCATGGAGGATTGCCAGGAATGGAAGAGGAAGCAAGGTTAGAAACGAGTGGGTTCAGAATAATAAAATTTATAGTTTGAAATTTTCGCATTTAAGGATAGTGAGCGAAAGTAATAAAAGGCGCGCACCTCACGAGATTTTTTAGTTTAATATCATTAATTTTTTTATAATCCTGTGCATAATTATAACTAATCAACCTTATGACTACCAGGAACTGCGAAGTCGAAACGCTGAAAGACAGACGAATTGAGAGAAGCAGGCTATTCCAGACCAATGGAACAGAAAATATATTTTACTGTTCTTGATCCAGTTTCCAGCAGAAGCAGCTATGTCTCAACCCGAAATGACTGTATAAAAAATTCATCGGTCATTATTCATCGATGGAAGACAAAAAAAATACCTAACATCTGAGAAAAATTATTTACATACTTACATTTTTAAACGGAGTGGCTACTTTTTTTTTTTAATTTTGTACAGATTTCCAAATTTATGTTCCAAAACTTCACTCAATTTGTGTTGTTCAAAGAAAACTACGTTTTTAGTACATTAGTTTTATTTTATTTAATACTATTTATTATTTTATTTGTTACAGTTATGTTATTCTAGAATTACTATTCTACAGCACTCGTGTCCCAGAATATAGTTCACATTTATTTTAATCACAGTAGGCAATATGATCTAGCCGGACAAACTGTTCTATTTTTTATATCTTTTACTTTGATTTACTTAATTATTGGCCGTTATCAGCTGAGCTCGAGGAAAAATAGTACAGACATCACCTACCTGGCGGCAGCCTGCAATCAATTCATAGAGCTAAAGATTCATCAATTGTACACATTCAAGCATTTTTCTTACTTTTAGTTGGAGAAGATGGTCGGGAGGAGGGGGGGGGGGTTGCGGTCAGCAAAAAAAAAGAAAAAGAAAACACAAATAAACAATTATTTTTTCGGCCCGACGTTTCGACCTGAGAGAAAACTTGACTATACTTGCAGGTGCTCTTTGACAGTGTTCTAAAGAGTGTAGAGTTATGTTTGCAGCTTTCATAATCTCTTCAGTTTCCGATAATAGCGCCACAGTTCGTTCTATAATACTTTCTATAAACCATTTTTCTGTTTAACTAAGTCCTCACGACTTGAGAGTAATACAGCTTAAAAATAAACTCATGTAGTGTCAAGCAGAAACAAGTATGTGGCAAGCATCAAAAATTAGAACTTTTTCACAGGAAAAATCGCAAAACGCATGATATGCCGAAACCAGAATGTATATTCAATATATATATATTGAAAATATTAGAAATATTATACTGGAAAATAAAATAAATCTCTATGGTTTAACTATTATATTTAAACCTTTGAATTTTTAGATATTCTATTCTTAAAAACACTTGATTACAAGAAAGTCTTGCCTTCACCACTAATGCCAATATTGATGATAATTCATACAGAAAAAAATTCACTGAGCTCTTTCTCTGATCTATACAAACAGGGTAGGGTAGCAGGAGCATGGGTTCATTCTATGATTTTTTTAAAAGCCCTATGGGTGCGTGGTGTTGAAATCTAGGGATGATGGCAAAACAGGTTGAGAGGATATCTTTTTCTGCATTAGAAGAGGAGGCTGAGGAATAAGATATTTCAGATGGAAATCGGGGTGGTTACATCACCATTAGGCTAATACCGACTACTGTATTAGTCTAATGGTGATGTAACTTAATAAAAAAGATCTCTGACAGTTCTTTATACCATTGGCAGGCTCAGAGACTATGCTAAAAATAAATAAATTATTAATAAGTTGCTTTTGTCCAGCTAGATCTGCCATATGGCCCACAGTGCAATGGTGTAAAATGCATTGATGTTAAATAAAATATAGATATATTTTGTTCTTAAATTTTTGAAACATGAGCATGGAGGCAGAGGGTACATAGAAAGGAAAATGAAATGAAAGAGTTCAGGGAGCTATATAAGTGAATGCTCCAGAGCTGGGATAAATATCAAGGGAGGGAGTAGGTTGCCATGGTCCCGGGTCTCGAGGGATATCTTGGCCTGTTAGCCGTTCTATATATATTTAATAGGACCTCCCCAACACCCTTCTCAATCTATGATTAACTGCTTATAGTCACGTCTTATCTGGCTGGGCAAGATGGATGGATTCGCAGAATGGAAATCAGAATGTCCCATCTGGAGGATTATATAAAAAGTTGCAATATTCTTCAACCAACCATCCTATAGAGCATTCCAGTTACAAAAGCTTGGAAACACGGGCTCGATCACGGAAGCTAGGTTATTCACAAACTAATCCAAACGTGCATTGATTTTATAGAAGTTCATATTTAGTGTCAAACAAAAAATCAAAAAAAGTAAAGAAAATAAATACTCATACACCACCATCGACTTTTGTAAAACCCCTACTACATCATGTTTTAGTGATGTGTGAATGATTGGAAAATTACTTTCCTAATTTGTTCCTCTTGACTTCTCAAAGGACTAAGCATCATTAAGTAGAGATAGGATCCGTCTACTGCAACAGGTTTTACCATATCTAAATTGTTTAACAAACTATATTCAACACGTTTGGCTAATTATTCGACTTTAGTGAGACAGGACAGAATACGACCTATCTCAAATTGATATCGTAGTTTCTTTAAATAGATTCTGATGAAGAACTTTTTGAAAAAGACAACCGTAAAAAGTTGACCACTCCCTGTGGGGCTAAGCCTAATATGGCAGATATTAAAATTGTATTTGTTTTATTGCAGGGCATATATTAATATAAAACAAAATTAGAAACAATTTTATGGATTTATTTTTCAAGGTCATCTTAGAATTTTCTGCTAGAGTTATGAGAAAATATATTAGAAAAGAACGGGTTTTAGTTTTCTTTTAAACAATCAGTATAAGAAAAAAATATAATAAGAAAAATCATATGAAAAAACAACAATACATATATAATTTTAAGAAAATAGAAAAGAAGCAAATGAAGAGCTAAATTAAGTAAAGTAAATTAGAACAATGAATAACAAAAAGATCAGTTCAGTGAAGTCTCTTGGTCACCAAACCAACTTTTATGGGCAGATCGTAAGGGTCAGTCATAGTAGATTGGGACAACGAATTCAAATTACAGTCAGTCTGGACATCATTAAAAGGATGTATGGCAATTAAAAGTGTGCCCACAAAAAAAAAAAAAAAAAACCTTAATAAAAAGTGTCCACAATATAAGTAAGACCAAACAAGTCAAAACTAAAAAATTAATTATAATAATATTTCATTTACTTTAGTGAAACAGTTCCAAAACAATTATGTTCTCAGACTAAAAGTGTTGAGGGAGATGCGCGATTCCCAAAATATCACACAAAAACGAAGGAAACTTGAAACACAAATAGCAGAAGAATACCATTCGCAGAGGGGAGCCCAAACTGGAAGAGATTCGCGAGTGAATTTCACAACAAAACTGTTAACAATTTAAGTGAGAAATGTAGTACTTTGAGCGTGATATAAAATATTAATTAATAATAGACAAACAACAACATACGTATTGAAAATTTGAAGGAGTTATGTTGTGCTTAACTATTAATATTTATTTACCAATTGAACAATAATTGTTGAATAATCAACATTATTATAATTAAGCACGAGATAAAGTGTGATCCGAACAATATTGACATAAAGTGGACGTGATCTATAGTGTTTGGTTGGTAGTGGGTTTGAGTTCCACCTGCCTCAGACAAGCTTAGTAAATCACGACATTTGGTGCTGTGTGTCTTCAAATGAAAACGTGATCATAACATAAAAAATATTGGCATCTCAATACGTTAGCTGTATTGGATTTAGCCTTGAAAAAAAAATGTACACTATTTAAAAAATTAAAAATTACTGCTTCACTGCAGAAAGCACCTTACAGAAAAAATTTACGATACATGGAAAAATAATAAAGGTATCCTACTTAACGATGGTTGAGAAAATCTGCCTCTATAATGATACGTTTATATATTAAAATCATACTGTTGATTTTTTTTAATTAACGAAACAACACAGTTTAAGGATATCTAAAATCATACTTTTATCCAAGTTATAGATCTTTAATATTTTTAAATTATTGAGGTGAAAAAAAACTTCCCAATAGAACATAACCTATTTGTTTGTACAACTTTTCTGGACAATTATCCTATACTCTTGCACCTCTGCAATCCACATATTTGCCATATTATTAATTTCCATATTGACACCATGTCATCTATACACCTTTAGTTTAAAATTGTTTTATAACTACATTAATTTTTCAATATGGAAATTGAAAATATGAAAAATATGTGGATTGCATAGGTACAGGAGTATGGGATAATTGTTCCGAAACATTGAACAAACAAAATATAGAATAGGTTATATATTCTAGTTGGAAGTTTTTTTTTTCACCTCAACAATTTAAAAAATTGAAATAATCAAACTTTCTAAAAAGAAAATCCAGAATTAATATATTTTTTTGTTGCTGTAGCAGTTATATGAATCAGAAACAACAGAGGTTAAACAATATGCAATATTTACCCCAAACGGGATCTCTTACTCTAACATGTTATTGGTTCTCCGTCCGCTCATCGAAATGGGTTCCTGACCTCGCATAGGTGAAGAACCTGGTGGTTGAAACGTGATACTGATAACATCGGCTCGAAATAACCGTTGATCCAAAAACTGCACAATCTTATCCGTTTCTATGTTTAATGCATGATTTAGAGTGAACCGAATAATAGCTGTCACGGTTTACTGAATCATCGCCCCAGTCTACATTTGAAAGCAGCACTTACTAAAAGCACTTTGAAGGAGGGATCAGTCAAAGATGTAGGTCCCTTTATCGAATAACTTTGGTTAATGTTATATGCGAATACCTTATAATGACACATTTAATGATCTAGAGCAGAGGTTCCCAATCTTTTTCGGTTTGCGGCTCCATAATATAATCGTATTTTTTCAGCGGCCCCCTAAAAAATCGGATTTTTTTCCGAGGCGCCCTTAATACACCATATTTATTACTATCATGGGAAATTGTAAAACTTTCCTTTTTAAACAGCGAAAAATTAAAAACAGATACTTTACTACTATTTATGTACTATTTAGTGACTAAAGCAAGGGTGGAGAGACCGTGCTTGCGCACTAGCCGTTCCAGAAGATGCAGATTGGAAAGAAAACAATGAAAGATTCGAAAGTTACTAAACTCTTGGAATTTTGTCAGCATAAACAATTGTTGGCGCAAAAAATCAAGACGGCACCACGGCGCACACTTTGGGAATCACTGATCTATAGCAATGATCCATGAACCCCACTATGAAAACACATCATATAATAGAGTAAAATAAATAAAACAAAATCTGGTGCAAGACGCGCATCTCAAAACGTTTACTTACTACCCTCCATGCGCCCCCAAATTTTGAGAAGATTGGCATGATCATAATGAAGTTATTACTATTTCTGTAATTTTTGAAAAAATAGGGAAGGTGAACTTTTTTTTTTCTGCCCAAAATACAACAGTTTAACAAAATATAACGAAGCAGCAATGCTATTGGGAAGCGAGGTGTTCATATTTCTCATTTGAATCGGATATTTCTATTTTTATTGTACTCCATTATTTATTTATAAAATTCTTTAATATTTTGTATTTATCTAATGTCAAATATTGTTGACGAAAACAACTGTTTATTTTATTCAAATAAACAAAACTAAAGGCACCTAAATTTTTTTTTTTTAAATTAGTTATTTAAACCCTGTCAGACTGTTTCAATAAGGATAATACCTATCTGATATAAAAGATCATCAAATTTAATCAAAATCGGTAGTCGTTTTCGAGAAAATCGAAAAAATGCGAAAAATCAATTCTATAAAGTGGCAATTACGGACAGTCGATGTTATCGAAAAAGTTGCTGTCACATCCCAAGCATATACCCACCTTAAATATGTAATTTCAGTTTCGTACGACTTCTTGTTACTCACACACACACACAAGCAATAGTTCCTCTTACTATATATTTCCTATATAAGACACAGCCCTCATGAAGCTTTACAAAGTAAGGCGAAACGTCGGTAATGAACAGTTGACTATTTTTTCTTTGTCCGCACCCTCGACCATCTTCTTCATAATTTAATTCAAGTAAAAATTGGTGTTGCATTAGTACTAAAAATAATTCATTATTAACAATAATCCCTTTTCAGAAATTTTACTTGATATTATAATTTCATTTGATTTTTTATATTCTGCTCTTATATTAAGGTATATGAAATAATAACACAGTTAAGACTTGAGACGGTACACCATTTTATAACTTAATGGTAGACTATTGTACTTTCTTTTCTACAGTTAGTTAGGGAAGTAATTAAAGAAAACGACAATGATTCTCTAATTAGAAATATGCTGAAATATTGTATATATTATTTTATCATTATGCTATTTTATTTATTTATTTTTCATACAGATAGTCTGATTATGTTCACTTGTCTATTCTTTTGTTTGTATATATTTTAAGAGAGTTTTTTTATTTTATTTTATTTCATTTTTTTTTTTTTTTTACTTATTTATTTTATTTTATTTTAGTATGTATGAGATCATTCATCAATATTACCTATTGCCCACAACTGTGTGGCAGATTGTAATATCTATCAATAAATAAATCTATCTTTATTGAAAAAATTAGAAATATGTTACTTGTTCGGCTTTATACAAGTTATAAGATAATAAATATCGACTTTATGTTACATACAACAAGATATGGGATTTTCGTTCAGCTGCATCTATTGTTCCCTAGCCCCAAATTTATCAAAACCTTGACAGTAATTAGAATCATGAAAAGGACGTTCTATTGATATTATCACGTTTTGGGGTTACTACACGAATTTGCACATTTTAAGGACTTCCCATGTGAAATTTTCTGTCCAATTCTTTAGTTTTAATTATGAAATCATGACTAAGATTAATACATTTGTCTGTGACTCACGCTGAAATCAATTTTGCGACATGTGAACCTTGACAGTAATTAGAATCATGAAATGACGTTTAATATAGCACACAATTTCACGTGTTGCAGTTAAGGCACGAATTCGCACATTTTAAAGATTTTTGCTCATTTTTTCAATTTTATTTATGATTAGATTTACAAATTAGCCTATGATTTATGATAAAAAGAAAAAATAATGTCACGAAACTAATAATTTATACTCTGTTAAATGGTTCATGATACAAATTCAATTATTCCAATTTCGACCCGGCAATTGCTGCGTTCTGCGGGAAATAAAAAATGTACTGAAATCCCTGTTTCAGGAAATCATAAGTTGACGCCCACTTCAATAAAATTACGTTTTTAGACAACCTATATCTGAGCTTCGATCTCTATTTAAAATACAGAAAATCACATACACAAATTAAAATTTTGGCACAGGAAATTTTTATGTTCCTGTTTTAATTAAATCAACAAATAAATTTTAAAATGCAACATTAAAGATCAGAATAATACAAAATTTTAAAATTCAATAAAATGTCAAAACCAATGTTTGGAGTTTTTGCTAGACTTAAACATTTCAAATACTCCTTTCCTAAAAAAGATTGAAATCGAGTTTTTCCGTCTCGTATATAATAGTAATAAAAAATATAGTTTGTACATATTGAGTTTTTACTTCACGAAAATCCGATTATACCACATGACTATTCGTAATCCAATAAACGTTTGTTGGTATGTCCTTAACTCCAAGTTAAATGTTAGCAGAACGGATTGCACTTTTTGAGATGATCTGAAAATAAAAATATCTCAAGACTAGAATAAGAGAACTTCGTAACAGAGCAAAGAAAATGAGAGAAGGGGAGGGGGAGAAGAGAGGAAGGAATGAAGAAAAGTACGAGATGGCCTCACGTAGCCAGCAATCCAGCAATCCCTGGACCACGGGCAATCTCCTCTGCTACATGACAGCAGGGCCGGTGATTTGAATTATTGTTTTCATCTTTGCATCTCCTGTCATTACTGAGGTGTTCTCACACAGGAATACCAGAGGAGATTCTTTAAGAACGATGAGAAGTAATTATTTCAGGATTAATAATTATTCCTAAAGGCATTACTTATCGTTATTAAAATTGTTCTGCTAGAGGGATCCAAAACACAGTAAGTCCGAAAAACAAAATAATCAATGTACGTTCAGACTGATTCTGTAAGGTTGATACCGATGGATTGACGATAAAATATTAAAATCGGATCATTCAACATTTGAAGCAGAGGGAAAACTGAGAGTAATTCGCTTTTATCGTGTATTCATTTTATTCCTGTAGATAAATGCCAAAATAATAGCAAAACAAGATTTCTGTTTATTTCCAAGATTCTTTACTGATATCTCACAAGTAAGCGTCAGACTGATAGAGGTCTTCATGAGTCAAGCCTGGATTCTATAACTGCAACCCGTAAATAGTCTTGGTACGTTAATTATTTAAGAAATACGGTTTCAGAGCCAACGGTTTTTGCAAGAGATCTATCGAATATGATTAAGCTTATGAAGTAATTCATAAATCTTTTTAGTCACAAATCGTCTTCATAAATAATCAATACAAAGAACATTAAACATCAGTAGTTCAAATGGAGGGAAATGAGGTAAGATCAATATAGATCCCTTTCGCTCTACATCACTTAAAAAATAAGATAAATATATCTCATATTTAGTTTGTTTTACCGAGAGATGAAACCTGATTCAAAAAGTTTATTTGAAGTGAAGAATAAAAATTGAACCAACTTAAGAATTTGCCGTTTTTAAATTGCAAATAATAAATGTTTATTGTATGCAAATAAGAATTTCAATGTCATTGAACAATAACTAACCTTCAATTCAAATATCCTGAAGATTCTGAAAATGACTCACCTGGAAAAAAAAAAAATAATAAGAAATTCATAAATTAATTGTGGTGGTCAGTTCCAACAGGAATAGTTAGAAACCAAGAACATCCATTTTTATTGAAATTGTAGAGGGTTTTTTTAACTCAAGCTTACAAATTTCCAAAATCTTTATAACTATAAAATAATAAAAAATTATAAACTGATTAGTACATTTTTAGAAACAGAAATTATGAAGTTGAAGCATATTACATAATCTTGTATTAATTCCTATAAATAAAAATATATATATTTTAATTTACTTATTTTAAAGGAAAGAAACCCTTAATACTTCTTACTTCCTTTATTTAAATATTTTGGATGAATAAATCGTCCGTTATTGATTTCATCTATAAATGATTCCATTAGAAGTAGTTATTTATTATCGACCTTTACTTAAATTTAATGAAATTATTCACATTAGTTTAACATATTGTATATTGATAATAATCGCTATATAAATTGAGAAAATAGAATTATTGTAACATTTTTATGTAATAGCCTTAATTGCTCGATGTCTAAAAAATTGAGATATAGAATCCAAAAAAGAAGGCAGATGAATTTTCAAAATGAGTTGTAGATAGTTGACCGTAAATTAATAAGCAGAGTTGTAGGGGGGTGTGTGGTAAATAATTAAAAAAATATTTATTTGGGCCCACGTTTCGATCTGAGTTTCAGGTCATCATTTAGCGAGAATCGAAACATCGGGCCGAATAAATAATTGTTGATTAGTTTTTGTTTGTTTTGTTTTTTGCTGAACGCACCCCCCGACCATCTTCTCCATTCAAGTCAACTTAAAATTTTTAATTTCTTTTTCCAGTTAATAGTTTTGGTAGAAGATAATAATGAGGAGAGAAGTCCAAGGATTAACTGTTTATGGAATAAATTCTTTTATCTCCTCATAAAACTGTTAATTGAAAATTAGAAAATGACCACTGCAGGTTTTAGAATACTACCACTTTAACCAACTGAGTTGGTAGCAGAACCTAATTCAACACGACAAACCCTAGCAAAGTTGGGCGAAACGTTGGTTAACAATAATTAAGTTTTCTTTTACTATTTTGATACCTTTATTGGCCGCCACCAGGACTATCTTCCTCCAATCTACTTCATACGGTGAACTATCTTCTTCCAACTGCAATATTAAAGTTTGCATGTAAAACAGTGATACTAAGCCGAAGATCACTTTGTGGTCTTTTCAGAAATGGGGGCAGGTACCTGACCCATCATCGGGTCATGGACAGAAAGAACCTTCAATCCATAACTATGACGAAATATTCAAAAGTCAAACCGACCGCAATGAGTACCCAAAAAGTTCAACTATATCCTTCCACTATATTACTATATATTAAATATGGAATATACAATAAAGGAAAGTATTGCGATCGAATTTCGAATTCGAGTCTTCGAAGGAAATTCACGTTTTGAGGTTCTCTGAGTCCGAATAACCAATTCTCGCGAAATGGTTTGTGTTTATATTTGGTCAGTCAAACTGAAAAACGAGATGTCCTACGAATCTGAAATTACATATTTAAGTCGGGTATATGCCTAGGATATGACAGTTAGTATTTCGCTAAAATCGACCGACGCGAAGAGTCAATTTAGAGAATCGATTTTTCTCATTTTTTCCAAAACAACTTTAACGATTTTGATTAAACTCAATCGAACAATGAGAAATTAAGTGATCTTTATTATCAGAGAGGTTTCATCCTCATTGAAATAACCTAATCGTGCTTAAATGCAATTTGATTAGAAAAATTTCCTTTCATTTTGTTTATTTGAAAAATATATATATATATATTAAAACAATAATAAATACAAAATATCACATAATTCTATAAATAAATAACTAAAGGAGAAAAAATAGACACATTTTTGTCCGATTCGAACGGCAGACTTCCACACTTTCCGGATTGCATTAATTTTGTACTTCCTTATCTTTTGTTAAATTGTATTCTTAGGAGGAACAAAATTTACGTTCATTATTCCCACTCCAAGAAATCCTAAAATACGAATTTATTAACGACAGAAAAATAAGAAATATTTGTTCTTAATTTTTACCTTCCTCTTATTTAGATTTTTTTTTTCAAGATGAGCGCACCAACTTGAGGTAAATTTGGGGGCGTAAGATGGTGAGCTATATGCCCACAGGACCAGACTATTTTCTACTAGGTTGTAAGTTTTGAGAAGATTCAGGTCTTGAATAATAATTGTAAAATCAATAAAGATATTAATATTTCATATTTTTAATTCACTATACTTACCAAATTTTATCCAACAAAAACTAGCAAGTAAGTCAGACAGCTAAGTATAGCATGGATGACACTAGATGTTCTATTCTTGTATTTTAGCATGAGGTATTTATCAACTTAAATGATTGTTAATTAGCATTCTGTTCTAAGAATACATTCCAACATATCAAATGATGCAAATATGTATGTAAATGAACTACAATAACTGGTTATAAAAGAATATTAAACACTTTCCTTTCCAATTGTTAGAACCAGCAAATATTTCAAGTTGGCAATGAAAAGCCGCATAACAAAACTTATTGTTTCGCCAAATGCACACATTAATTGCACTTTCGCAATTAGGTTGTGTAACAAACACAATGGGAGGTTAAAAGAAAAAAAAAAACGACATTCAGAGCTGAAGATAAGAGGTAGTAGTGATTCACTAGCCTTGAAATATCAAACCAGCGGTCTTCTTATTATTTACCTTCCTCTTATCAACCTTATACATCAACATTTCCTGGATTTGTCCGAAGAAGAACAAATAAGACTTTTAAAACATACGATAACAATGTAACTCAAGCCGTTTTCTAATTTTAGTCACTTCTTTAACGCTGCTAGATTAAGCTAGTATTCTACCTTAAGTTTCCTCTTCCCATTTTACATAAATGTTTCAAAAGGTGATATACCACCATTGCCAAGTTGAGGTGTAGTGGCAGCGCACTTCAACTGACATCATTGTACCTACGTATTCCTTATTTTCAATGTAGGGTAAGAAAAAGAAAAAAAAAAAAATATATAGTTGTAGTGGAGAACTACATGTACTGTAATGTACTATATGTACAATAACTAAATGTACGTACCGAATACTAATTAAAATCTTTACAGGAGGGTACGAAAAGAAAAGAGGTGTAGTGGAGCGGTAAAAACGGGAAGTTATGTAGGCAGTAGTATACCTTAGGCAATCTATTGTAGACCTATCCGTCAATTTTATTTTCTCTTAGTTAATTGTATTATCTTTTATGTGTCTCATATTTATTCTGTTATTTAATTATCCTACTTATAATTATTTTTATTGTATATGTTCTTTTTCCTCTTTTTTATTTTTTATTTTTTTTATTTTATACCATTGTTTTCTCCCCTTTTACTTTATTTTTTCACACTACCTAACTATAATTTTATACATTTAATATCTTTTGTAACATCCAAACCGTGCCAGGTAATATATTTTTTCGTATGCACCTCATTCACTATATCTCAGGATTCAGGTTAGTTCTTCTTAGATTAGTTCTTTATTTATTTCTTTACCTACATTTATCCATCTTCTTGATGTGTTACTACACCATACTTACACATCATTATTTCTTTTTGATTTTAATTTTACCATATTTACCACATCTACAATCTACCACTATTTATTATGAAAAGGAATATGGTTCGGATGGTCGGTCAAAAGGCTTAAATATTAATTAAACTATTTTTTATAAAATTTCTTCCGCTTATTTAATGTCTACCTATGTTTAATATTTTCTCAAATTTCTTAACCTTATTTCAGTATTATTTTAAATATTTTTGCTTTCAAATGTCACGTCATTTGATAACCGTCAAATCCTCCCACTCCCGTACCTTTTAAAAACCCTACATCCTCCTCAAGTTCATTCTTTAGCTCTCATCATCATTCAAAAAGGTGGGTGTTCAGTTTTCTCCATTATTTTTTTTTTCTTGACCTCTATTTTATTCTTATATTCCGTCTTTTAGTGTGTACTGTATTTCTAAATTCCCCTTTTATCTACTTTTATATTTGTTATTATTTTCGTTTTCATTGATTGGCAAATATTTTTTAGAAGTTTTGTTGATTTATACTTTTCACTGTAAATGTTATTTTTATTTTCTTTAATTTTGTATATAAACTTTCACATATTTCAAATAATTTTATCTAAACTCTAGTTAGTACACTAATTATTCATTTTCAATTATATTACTCATAATATTTGTTTTTCAAACATTCAGTATTCGAATATGGAAAAAATTATATATTTTTGATTCAGTGCACAGGACTACTACAGTTTAAGTTCAATTGCATTAAATTATTCAGTCTATTTAAAAAATAGATAATGAATAATGTCTTTTAAATTGACTAATTTTAATAAGATGACAAGAGAATAAGCGTAGATAAATGGTACAAGGAGCCACAGAAACGTAGAAGCTGAAATTAATTGAATAAAAAATTTTACTTGGTGAACTAATTGGCCGAAAATCCACCTCTAGCATTTGCCAGAGCTCCAGATATTAGATAAAACAAAAAAATTAAATCCGAAAAAGAAAAAAAGCAGTAACTACCTCAGAATATTTGAAAGCCGAATCCAGAGAAAGTTAAGCACATATGTTTTTCATAAAGTTGCTTGGATTTCCCAATACAGTCATTTTTGAAAGGTAATTTATTTTTATTATCACCATATATCTCTTCCAATGATCATTACCACGCCCGGAGGTCATTTATGGCAAAGAAGAAGGGTTACGTTCGCCCATTGCAAGTAGTAAAGATAAGGCTGTTAAAGGTACAATTTAGCTTCTCCAATGGGAAAGACTGCGATACGGAAAAAAAGAAAAGAATGTGAAAATGTATTTCTAATGATAGAAAGGCGAAAATGAAAAATATCTGAATTAAACTCATTTTATTCTTTTGGAAAGTCTAACCGTTAAATGTTCAGTCATTAACATTTTATGATGATGACCGATCGTTTAACGGTTTCATTTTATATCGATCCATAAACTACTATAATAATATGATATTCTGATGGTTATTCAGCAATGAAAATAACAAACAATCATATCAAGATATTATAGCAACAATCTTATGGATAAATTGGTAATAAAAATATGTCACGGTATAATAATAACAAAACAGAAAAATGCATACAGAAGTTTTATAGTTAAATATCATCTCTCTGTCATATGTAACAATCTGGTGCGGTGAGCGCATCAGACAACTTTCACTTACTAGCCTACTTTGAGTTGAAATTGATCCTCGCTCGTTTCAGAACACTAACTATAACACAAATACAGCAATCTACAACAATTTACTATTTGTTCTTAACCATTCATTCAGTGTTTAATGGTTGCATAACTAAGATATAAAATACTATGAATGCTTCTATGGATTTAGTCTGTCAACTAAAAGGCTCGTCCGTAGGTTAACTGATACTAAAAGTTATTTATCTAATAACTACGGTGACATTAAAACGCTACCAGGCTACCGAAATGGAAAACCCTTGCGCATGCGTCCGCCGGTTCAAACTCATGTTAAGTGTGACCTTTATCCCTTATTTTCTATAACATTCTATGACTTTCATTGTTAAATACCATTTTTTCTAAATTAATTGGCTATCTATCAATATATAAAATGTCTACATTACTATTCTCATCTTCAGAAATGTGTTTTAGAAAACCTAATAGAACATTATTTAAAGTAGAGTAAATTTTCTAAAATAAGAGCCCTAAAGAGCTATTTAGTATATATATGATAAGATATTATAGTATATGATAAGATATACTCTTTTAGAAAGCAACATTACATAAAAAAATGTACAGGAAAATCATGGTTGGTGAATTTATTTTGGGAGATCTATATTTCAGGAATTATTAAACGTCCAGATGTTTATTAGCTCTTAAATTAAAGCTAGTTTAATATACTATAATAGTTTATAACCTTTATCTCACAAGGGTAGTAGTTTTTGTGATACTTGTATATGAAATTTTGTCCAAATAAATATAAATCAAATTATTTTAGCAAATATCAACACTACATGTCATAAACTACTTTATAGTACATTAAACTGGCTTTAATTTGAATGCTAATAGAGACCTCTTCGTCAAATGATTGCTGAGATATAGATTTCCCAAAATAAATTCACCAACTATCGATAATGTCGATTTTTCTTCCACTGGCTTTCAGACTAATACGATTTATTTATTTATTTTTATTTTTTTGTAAATATCTTTCTCCCTCTCTTTTATGTAGATTACCATTTATTGTTTAGCTAATTTAAATCTTTTTTTACAATGTTTACTTTAAAATTATTTGGCTTACTGTGGCATGCTAACTGCCATTCCCACTCCTCCCAATACAAACGGCTCACTCTGACTTTGACTCCCACCAAAACAGGTATGAATTCTGTCTCATTATTTGATTTTATTCTTTTCTTTTTTCATCTCTTAATTTGACCGCACCCGGACCATATTCCATTCATGAAAAATCTTATAATTTTAACAAATTAAATCATCATTTAGCATAGAGATTTTCCAATTTCAAATAAAAAAAAAAATTAAATAGAACAAAGAGTAAAACTTTTAATAAAAAT
>NW_027105232.1:1017188-1019482 GCF_000696795.3 Halyomorpha halys
CATTTTTCCTAATAATTCTTACAACACCCTTCTCCATAAATTTCTTCGGACTGCCGAGATTAGACTATAATTATTTTATTAATATCCTCATCAAAATAGCGGAAGATATACTTAAAGTTTTATTTATTACATAGCATAGCAATTAATAAGATTTTTATATTGACTAAGTCGCAGTCTAAACTATCAGAATCTCCACTCATTAGTCAAATAAAAAATGACATCATATTTCGAAATATCATAAAATCCAACGAAGAGTTTTAAATGTTCAAAGAAATCTTAATCGATCTATATTCGCTCGGGACTAACAACTGATAACCAAATCCTAAATGTTGATCATCAAGAAATTATTCCACTAGCTTTGAATCATCAGCTTAAAATGGTGAATTCGCTGCCTGCCGGCTATTTGTTAAGTTAATTTTAGACTCTTCTAGGTAAATTAAATTTACATCGGCACCATACTTCGATTTTACTGCCCGATTGTAAAAGAGTGGTACTAAAGAAATAGCCAAATGTGATTATTTTTTAAATTTAAACAGATGATTATGGCATGGATTAGTAGGTGCGTGAATTAACACAATGGTAAAATATTAGCATTGCTTGGGTATCCATGTCCGTAACAGCAACATTTCCAAAATATTCAATTCACAATATATTTTTAGGTCGATTGGACCTGGAAGTTGGTTAACTTCTTAAGTAGTTGATATACCATGATAAACTACTTAGCCGTGCATTTCACAAGCTCCAAATAGCCCTTTAAAATCCAAAAGATTTTTTTATGCTGTTAGTTTTATATAGTTTTTACAAAATCAATAATATTTTTCAAAAAACAAGAAAAAAATAATTTTGCGAATTCATTTTTGCTAATATATTTAAAAATTATTCAATATTATTTGATTATCAAGAAAAAGATTCAAATTAATTAGTTAAATAATAAATTGTAATTTATCTAAATTGTCTAGGATTTCTGACAATTTTTATTTTCATAATTTGAAATAAATCGAGCCCAAATGCCTGATCAATTATTATTTTTAACTTAATTAAGCCTTCTAATGTTTAGGTAAAATGCCAATTAAATACTAATAATATAAAAAATAAATATAAAATTGTTTACATTAACTTCAGTCATTAACTTTTGCAACGCACAACGTATTTATTTTCCTTGACTTTTTTTACATAAGAATAAATGTTAATGTTTTTCCTGCTACTGTTATTTTTATTATTTGATTATTTTCTTATTATCTCCTTGTTACCGTACTTTACCTTTGTCACATTCACTTTACTAATCTGTTTTTCATTTACACCTACCACTTTACCATATTGGCTACTATTTCTAATAAGTATTGTTCTACTATTTATTTCTCGAACTAGTTCTATATTTACAATTCTGTCACACATGACTGTTCCTATTATTAATTAGTTTCCTATTTATTTATATTTTATTAACGTAATTTGTCACTTTTTTTCTTTGTTTTCAAAAATATTTGTATACAATTTGTTACTCTCTTTGTACATATATATTATACATTTCTTCTCACATCTTACATTTTTTGTATCTGGTTTAGCCCTGACGAAGACCTGCAAAACTTAAATAAAGTTGCAGTTTACTTACTGTTGTGTACCTATACTGACCACCATCTGGATTACAATCAACTTCAACTATCTTCTTCCAGTATGAATTTTCCGTTGAATTAACTAAAAGCCAAATCTGTGTCCTAACTGGACCAGGGTAACATCACAGCTTTGTCATCTAACACCTCTTCTCTTCTTTGTCTTAACTGGACATGTGTAGCACAACCGGATGACGGCGATAGCCGCTGCTTGGAACAAACAGAACTCTAAGGAGAGAAAACTCGTAGTTGTGTACAGCTATATTAAGCGAGTACCACCATCGCCCGATTGCACTACCTTTGTTCAGTCAAAACATGGCCTAAGATACCGAAGCAATTTAACAAAATCGAGAACCCCGATTACCAGTTTTAGCAAAATTTTTAAAGTTGTTTTACTTAAATAAATTTAATTTTCAAACACTGTTCTATTCGTAATTTGTAAATTTTTTAAAGTTAAGATATGACCGGGTCTAATTCTCAGGGGCGGGCAAGGTAAGGAAATGTTATCTACTATTACTTTTGCTGTTACGATCTCCATAAGACATATACAAATCGAAAAATACTCATAATAAATAAATATTATAAAAATAAGATTAGAAAGAACACTATGCAGGGCGGCAGAGGCGGGTTTCCTGCCGATTCCTATTTTTGCGCCGTATATCCCTATTTGTAAATGCGTAAATATAT